>NC_056746.1:220790012-220832512 GCF_019279795.1 Protopterus annectens | reverse complement strand
TATTTACTACCTTTCCTGTAAATTAATACTTTCTTGTATCTCCCAAGAGACATCCACCTTGCAGTCTTTTCCTTTCAGTTTTAGTACAACAGTCGGATGGGCACTAGTAGTATCTTTTTTAACCCGACCTTTATTGCAACAACCATATATTTACAACATAACAACCAAGGGAGCCCGCAGGATTTTTTGCAGGGGGGTGCAAACCCAAGCCCCACCCACACAGCCCCACCCCTCTGCTGCCCCACCCACTAAGCCCCACCCCCATCCCCTGCCCACACAGCCATTCCAGTGTCCCATTACTTGGCTATTTCTCCCCATTTGTCATAGACACTGTTCAAATCTCTCAGTGTGCATACTGGTTTATGCTTTACTTCTACAATGATTACAGATATCTGGATTTCATTTACAACTTTTATTTCAAATTTTATAGCACAAACACTGATAGACATTTACTAAACCTAAACAAAGCAATAGTCTTACAATGAAAACAAACAGCATTAAAACTTCTCTACCTTTGAAACCCACATTCAGAAACAGCATCGAAACCCACATTCAACGAACATGCATCTGGCCAGTGGCAGGGTAAGTTTACCTTTGGCCTGTTTCCAAATCATAGGCTCCTTGCACACATTTTTAGAACCATGCAAAAGTTATTTGATTCACCTTCCTGACAGTATTAATTATGCTACATAATAATTGAATTATATCCCTTGTATAATACAGCACCACTTGTTAGAGTGCATTTTAAATTTATAGTTCTGAGCATTTTTCCTCTAAGCAATGAAACAAATCATATGAACCAATAATGACAACCTGCCCAATTCAGAACATTTCAACCATAAAGGGCCACTCAAACGTCTGTCATACAATCCACCAATATCAATCAATATACAGAATCTCTGCAGAAGTAAAAGTCATCTGAATAATTCCACATTAAAGAGATCCGAAACCAATGAAGAGGTTGTTGCTAAAAAAAGCTTTATATTTCAGTGTTTCATTTACAAATTCACTACCTGTTGCCCTTGAAGAATAAATTGTCTGTGCTACATTAAAATAAATGGTAAGTTGATATATTGCAATAGGGAATGGGTGGCAGGCTGAAAAACAGGTTCATAGTTATTAGGTGTCTCATCCAAAGGAGGACATACTAAGAACAGCAGTACCATACCCCCCTTAAAATACAAATGTGCATGCTGTATGAATAGAATCTACAGCCCTTTGCATCAAGATGCTTCCTACTGTCCTAACACTGCTTTAAAATTCTATACCACAATAATGATACCATTTGCTAAACAAAACAGTTGCACATTTTAAGCAGACTTAGCATGAGCAGCATTAACCTTTGCTTCCCTTGAAGCTCATAATTCCTTGAAAATGCACTTGGAAATAAATTCCACCTGCTAGATCTAACTAGGGCATCTCTCTCTCTCTCTCTCTCTCTCTCTCTCTGAATCTGTCACACACACCTCAACTTCTTAGTGCAAGAAATACATAAATAGATTTTTTCAAAGTTACAACAACTTTAAACTGTGTGTGACCATGGTGTGTGTGTGTTTTTGGCAGAAAGGTATAAAGGAACTCATGTCTATGTATATAGTTGAATCTCTCTGTACTGAAGTACTCCCTACCATGATCCTGCTTTAATAAATAGTGTGTTTGCATTCAGAAACTGTTACAGCTTTTATACTGAATTTTATAGCTACATGAATTAGAAAATAACCAATTTCCTTTTCAGAGCCTAAGCTAAAAAGTCCACTCCTTACAAGCACTGCTTCCCCTGGAAAACATCTATATATGCATAATCTCAGAGACCTAGTTCAAGACCGATGACAGCACTCCTTTAATGCAGGATTTCAATACCTGCCACAAGTTCAGGCCTACCACCTTAGATGAAAGGGTGATGGTGTCTACATATTCTTAAAGAACAATTCATCTCCAGACTTGCTAGGTGAGATAATGACGTGGAATTCCTCTGCATCCAACTTAGCATTAACAAAACTCCTTACTGTGTCATACCTAACTCTCTATGTACCCCATCAGTCCATATCAACTACCTAACTAATATAGTGTCCCTATGCATTAAGCCAACAACATTATTCTAGGAGACCTCAATCACATTTTCTTCCAAAATTGCCATTTTGAGGAGGGATTATTAGGGGAGATCAACATTTTGAGCCAAAATTGGGGATAATGAAGAGGTTTGGATATTCCTAATTCTACAAAGCGATTTGCACATACCTCTCATCCTCTTAATGCAGGAAATCAGGACAAGGCCAAATATTTTGAGAACATACAAACACTACTAAAAATTGTTCTTGGACAAACTTAAGACAAGTGATAGAATAGCAGGTCTTGCATTAGCATACATTTTTCTGAAGGTTATGACATCTGAAACTCAATGTCCATCATTTAGTGACTTCATTCCTAAATTATTTGCTAGAAAATCACAAATTGGATGAGGAACAAACCAAAAATAAGAGGCAAATATCTATTCATTCTGCAAAAATATGGACAACTGAGAGGTACAGTTCAATCGGGGCTGTCTGAGATTGCTACCCCCCCTCACAAAATCATGGTCGAATGAAGCCTCCCCCCTGCAGCCATTCCAATGCTGCATTCCTTGGTTATTTTGCCCCATTTACCATAAGCACTGTAATGTGCATACTGCTTTACTTCTGCGATAATTTAGATTTCATTTGAAAGTTTTATTTTGCATTTTACAGCACAAACCCTAATAGATATCTGTTAAACAAAGCAATGCAGTCTCACAATGAAAATAGACTTAGCATTAAAACTTCTCTGCCTTTGAAACTCACATGCATTGAAACAGCATTGAAACCCACATTCAAAGAAAATACATTTTGCCATTGGCAGATAAATATTAACTTTGGGCTATTTTCAAAATCATAGGCCCCTTGAACATGAAACATACACATGCTCTTTGATACACCTTCCTGACTGCATTACATTATATTCCTTGTACAATATAGTACAGTTGTTAGAGGGCATTTTAAATTTATTGTTTTGAGCATTTTTCCAGTAAACAATGAAACAAAATGCATACACCAAATGACAAAACTGCCCAATTCAGAACATTTCCATCATAAAAAGTCTACTCAACCTTCTATAGTTCACCAGTATCAGTAAATATGCACAATCTCTGTAGTAGTAAAATCCACATTAAAGAAATCTGTAACTAATAAAGAGGTTGCTGCTAGCAAACAACTTTATATGTCATTGTTTCATCTACAATAAAGTGCCTGTTGCCCTTGAAGAATAAATTGCCTATGTTGCATGCATTAAAAAAATAAGCTAGTAATACCACAATAGGGAATGGATAGCAAACTGATAACAGGTTCATAGTTACTAGGTATCTTTGCCAAAAAGGACTGCAGCATCCACCCCTTTTATAACACAGTACAGTATCAGCAATGCATCTATCTGCTGTGGGAGTAGAACCCACAACCTTGAGCATCAAAAGCAAATGCATTGTTAATAGCACAACAGCTAGTGTAAGCAGACTAAGCATAAGCAGCACTAAACTTTTGTTCCCCTGCAGCTCTCAGCTCCTTGTAAAATCTATTTAACACTCAGCTGTATCGCTGAACTTTGCAGCACAAGAAATCTGGAAAAAGCCAAAATTTATTGGGGGGGGGGGCAAAAACCAGGGACACATTTTAAACATTGTTTGTATAATGTTGGAAAGTTGCTAGAATAAAATGCTGCATTACCACCATATATTTCACTGCCACGTCTTGAACCCAGGGGACCCTGTGCAAAACAGAGCAACATACCATTATGCCAAATAAGCTGTTTTGTGAAAGAGGAAGATGGAAACTTAAATGGCTACCATCTAGTGAATTCAGTTCTCACCATAGCACAGCTGTCAACCTCTTAGCACAAAACACCTGAACAAAGCCAATAATGGGTGAATACAGCCCCCAAACATTCAGTGAATTCAGTTCTCACCATAGCTCTCATCGATCTCTTAGCAAAAAACAACCGGACAAAGCTAGTAATGGGGGAATATAGCCCCTGCCCCAAACATATTCAGTTCTTACCATAGCTCTCAACCTTAGCACAAAACCTGGATGAAGCCAATAATGGGGGAATACAGTCCCAAAAATAGGGACAAATTTCAAATAACCATCTTATACACTTAGAAAATTGCTAGAATAAAAGCTTTTGTGTTACCATGCACTTTCTGAAGAATATGAAGTCTGATATTCAAATGTGTGTCATTTTTAACATTTGTTAACCAGGAACGTCTGACTTGGAACAAAAGCTAACTTTTAGTAGGTAAGGCACCCCAGCCAAGAATCAAACCAAAGAACATGTAGCTGTCAGGCAACACTGCTACCACTGCATCAATGCACTACTGGCTTTGCAAGGGCACAAAAATACAGTAACCACAGATTTTATGAAGAACAGATCTTAAAATGCATCCATTCTACACTTCCTTTTATACAAATACAGAGGAAATACCATACTTTCAATTTAACAATCAATCAATTAATCCAATAGCTACTTAAAGTCACAATTGCTTAGATACACTCAGTAATTAAACCTGAACTCTAGCTACAATTGCAACCTACAAGTATACATTATATTAAGCTATGGGTTTGAGCACACTAGATAATGCATATACATTTCTCACCGCTACAAATCTATGAACATGAACTAAATATAGAATGAAAACACATTATAAAACAAAATAAAATAAAATATTAATAATCTCCGACAAAAATATATATAAAGTTAATATAATATCATTAAACAAAATATATGAAAACAAGCATATATACTATGTATGTGCATAAATATAAATGCATATTTGTACTTGTTGTGGAGTGGCTTAAGTTTGTGCATTATGTGGCGGATCCTGGCACCCAGCAGGCAGCTGATAGTAACTTTCTCCTTGTTTAGCCTGAGGAGTAGAACATCGGTGTGCCTGACTATAGAGTCACCAATGACTAGAGTGTTGGATATGTTGTTATGACTTATGGGCTGTGGTTGAGTGACACACTGAGTTTGTGAGCTATGTTTCATTTGAGTTGTGTTGGGGGGCTGGAGGTTGCTTGCATTGCTGCTTTGGAGGTCCCTGTTGCTTGGGCAGATTTTTATTGAGAGC
Organism: Protopterus annectens; assembly: GCF_019279795.1. Taxonomy (NCBI): domain Eukaryota; kingdom Metazoa; phylum Chordata; order Ceratodontiformes; family Protopteridae; genus Protopterus; species Protopterus annectens. Next base: position 220,827,381 of record NC_056746.1, on the reverse strand, counting down.
CTCCATGAATGTAGGTGTGTGTTTTGTGTTTCTATATGTGTGTTTGGTTGGTGTAGGTTTTGAGGGACTATGTGATGAGTGTGATGTGGTGCAAGTGTTTACCCTCTCCTCTTGACTGTCTAGTCCAGTCTTGGTTGAAGAGAGCTTTGGTTCCAGTTTGGCTATATAAGAGCATCTCTCACAGGTTATAGTGTTGGGTGGTAGGAGGAGAGGGTTGTCTTGTACATGAGGCAATTGCTGCATTGCCCCAGGATGCCCAGATTCATCAGGTAGATAGGAGAAAACACCGGTAGCTGACCCTTAGACATGCCTGGATAGGTGCTTATTTATTAAGTACTAAAACTTGTTTTCCTCTAGACAAGTGAGGAAAGTTGAGTGCTGTAGTAAATTGTAGCTTATTTAGTGCTTACAATGAGTTCTGAACAAGTGCTGAGCTCAAAGAAACAGATTTGAGTGCTACAACTAAAAAACTGGCTAGTTCTAAGGGAAAATTTGAGGAGCAGACTTTGACGCCGGGAATAGTTTAACCCTAGCTAAGCGGCGGAGGCTCAGAAGCTTACAAACAGTCCTGGATACAGCAAATCTGTATCTGGACTAGACTACTTAAAGGAAAGGCAGGAAACAAGTTTAGACATTTTTTTGGTAAAGTGGAAAGGGAATAAGGAGGAGCAGAAGATACGAAAATCAGAACAAACAAACCCAAACAGGTGCTTAACAAATGTAGAAAACGTCCAGTTAATACCTCACACACAGTGAAACTAGCTAGAAAAGTATGCAGCAGACAATAAAAGTGCTATAAATAACCCGTAAAAATAAGCAAAAAAACAGGATACTTGTACTTGTTTTCTCTGGCCTTGTATGTACCTCTTATTTGGAAAAATGTGAATACGTGTCCATTGTCTGATGGAAAGAAAGTCTGAAACTGAAATGCCTGTCATTATTTTGTGACTGTTCCTCAATGATTTTTCAGAAAAAAATACATTTTATGAGAAACAAAGTCAAAAAATAATGACATGCTTTTTAATTTCAGAGTCCTTCATTCAGACTAGTGCTTGTCTAAGAGATAGCAATTAAAAAAAAAGTCTGACCACTCAACTGGACTTTTGCTGTTAGTATATGCTCAATTTACAATGGGCACACTGGTTGGGCTGACCAATCAGCGTGCTTGTTTCTGAATGTTAATGGCCAGTCACTGTATAATTCAGAATATTCATGTATTCCTAACTCAAGCATGATATTTGTATAAGTAGTAGTTGTCATGACACTTTCATTCATTACCTTGATTGTGAAAGGATTTCATTTAGATGGGCTTCCTCATTAAAAGCACTAATTAACTAAATAAATTGGGTTAATTAAGAATTGCATTGTCTAATCTGCATCATTCTTTTTGGGAGAGTCACTCTTGGAGCAATATTGTTTACATCTGTACTTTTGAAAACTTTGAAAAATATGTGAAAATTTGAAGGGTTTCATTCTCTTTTTTTGGTCATCTGTATAAAACTCACTACCACCTGTCTGAGTGTCCATATTTATATTTTCTATGGCACATCTTAAAGCAGCTGAAATGAGTACTTACATAAAATTTGTGAATCTTTTGTTCTCAGCGGTACCATTTTTACAAAATGAAAATTATTGCCTTTCTTTAATTGCATTCCTTAAGAAGGTGCTGTTATAGTTTTCCACCAGATTTGGTACATCTTGTTTTTCATTAGTACTACTACAATGACGACATTGTAGTGCTGCTCCAGTTCTTGGCATTGCCTCCATTTGTCCTTTTGTGGGATTGGTTTTGATACTACTGGGTTCCATTTTATACATGCTTGCACAGTTCTGTGCTTAAATTATTTATTGTAGTTCTATACTAGGTATTATCTGTTCAGTGCAAGAATCATTTGATCTACAACATTCAAAGTCTCTTTTGTTGTGTTAACATTTCCAAAATTGTGTTCCTTTGCTGTCTTACAGTGCAGCTTTGTACAAGTTAAAATACATTTTATACTCACTTCTAATTATCAGATCCACGTTGTGCTTTACCAGATAGTGGTGCTCTTGCATGACTGAATATGTATATATATATATATACACACACCTACCTCACCCTTCTACATTCATCTGGCGCGTCTACAGTCCAAACGTCCTCTGCAATTCAAATCCCCGGTAGGCGCATAAAAGACGTAAACCAATGATCGCACAGACACAGAAGATGAAAACGGGTTGCAAAGACCTGTTGCGTCTGTGCAACTGGAAAGAATGCAAAGGGCATTCTTAAAGGGGAACGCCGTTTAAAAAAAAAAAACGAAAAAAAGTTTGTTTTTTTTAATTAAAATAAAATTACATTTTCAGCCAGCCGGTTCCAGGGGGGTGCAAGTGCACCCCCTTGCACCTGCCTGCAGGCACCCTTGATAACAACACTTGCAAGAAAAGGAAAATATGAAACAGAACCACCTTACTAAAAGAATATCCACACTTTTAAAACTATATACAGTAAATTTAGTGCAACATAGACAGACTTACTCAAGTCAAACCAAATCACTCAGACTCATCTTATTCATATTTAACTCCTCTTGATATTAATATTTGAGAAATGTGCATGGTCTACAGGGAGGGGACAGGGAGGCAGGCCAGATAAAACAAAAGGTGACCAGTCTTCCCTTCATAAATCATTTACCCTGATTTAACAAGTTACATTAGGAATTCAAACTCCAAAACACTTCTCAAAGTTTGGCATTTTTCCTATTTCTCTTCATACCTACTTTTACATATCTCGTTCCCTCCCCATTTCTCTAATAGTGCAATCTCTTGGACTGTCAATAGCACCTCTCTAACAATGGTGGCATTTTTTGTTTATTCTTCTGAGTAATTACCTTTTTGACAGCTAAATTAATAAATGCAAAAAGAGTCCTTTTACCTTTTGACCATCTATCCCATTTTGGACACCATAGACATAATGTTTTGAATATGCAATATGTCTCTTCAACCACAATTTTTCCCCCACAATACTTAGCTATTCCTTTAATTCAGCCAAGGCAGGGGAATCCCATGATATGTGCTGACGTTTTGCCCCTTCACCAGAATCACACTTCCAACATGTGTTCGTAACACCTGGGTACATTATACTCAACCTCCAAGGTATATAAAAATACTAATGTAGGCATTTCCATCCAAAGATTCTGAATTTCCTTATAGTTGTGTCTTCCCTGACCCATATCCATACTCTTTACTAATGTTCCAGAGGGACTGAAGTAACCAAAAGATTCTTCACAATATAGCCAAAGTATGGCACCCACAAATTTTCTACAAGTTAGCATAAGACCTACTTAATAGTTTTTTTCACTCCAGGTTTCTGTTTTTGTATCTCTTGTATTAAGGCATCACATTCTGGTATCTTCTGATCTATAAGAAGGGATCATAAGGCTTCCAGGCAAAACATATTAATTGCAATGAACAGTAACTGATCCCCTTCCTAAACCCCATTTTCCCTGCACCTCTAGCCAATCTATCCACCCTCCCCCCAATTATCTGCTCTCCATAGACTACTCCTATTGAAATGCTGCATTACTTTAATCATCTCCTGAGGTGCCAGCCTTTACCAAAACTAATCATTATGGTTTGCAAAGTACAGTTGCCTAAGTCCTACTCACCTGTAACAGTAGATGTTTGAATTCCTCACTGCCTCTGTGGCATTTTGGGCTATTTGCTAAGGTAACCTAGAAATGGCCAGGTTTCAAATGCTCAGACTCTTCTCCCTCCCTTTCTGTTCTTGTAACAGCTGACTGGTTGAGCATATCATGAGGGAAAAGTGAGTGTTCAGGATTTTTCGCTTCTACAAAGATGGAGAGGAAAGTACATGAAGCCAGAATCATCTAGCAAGAGTAAATTTACAGCCAATCACAATACTATACAAAACCCAAATACAGCAACAACCAAATCAAAGAGGTTGAAACCCACCTCAGCTATGAACCATCTGAAGAATGGTGAGTGGGTTGGTCCACCATAAGAGGTTGTAGCATTAGTGTCTCATCTTACAGATGTCAGAGCAAGGAGTTAACAGTCTTCCAAGTAATACATCATAAATCAGCTTGAGAGGCAGGTTAATAAGGGGGTAAAGTCAATTTTTCAAGAATAAAGTTGAGTTCCCAGGGAGGATGAATTTGCTTTTGAAGGGGTCTCACATACAGCACTCCATTCATAAACAGTTTAACCACAAAATGATACAAAAGAGGGGATCTATGGGCAGACAAGCTGAGATGACTGCAAGATGCACTTTGAGAGAAGCATATGACAAACCATCTCTTAAGTAGCTCACACAAATATTTGAAAACCAGAGGGGTCAGAATCCTTTCGGGACCTCTGTTATTGGCTAGGCACTACCTAGAAAAGCTCTTCCATTTGTGAACATAAGATTTAGTTGCAGGTGTTCTTGCCTACTTAAATACCTGGTGCACATCCTTGTGGAACAAGTAGTAAAAGGGATTAAGATAAAATCATCCAGGCTGTCAGTTGCAATTGCTCTGAGCTGGTGTATATTACTCACCCCTGATGCTGTGTGAGTAGATCCAGTGTATGAGGAAGCTTGTGGTAATTGCCCTTGACCATTTCCTTTAAAAGGGGGAACCAACGTTGCCTGGGTTAAAGGGGGGTTACCACAAGGATATTTGGTCATTCTTTCTGAATCTTTAAAAGTACCTTGAGAATCATTGAAAATGGGGGAAATGTATAGAGCAACATTCCTGACAATGGGAATAATAGAGCACCTGCCTTCCAAGCATGACTACATGGATACCTTAAAAAATGTTTTTTCAATTGTCTATTTTGAAAGGAGATGAACAGATCTACTTGAGGTTTTCCCCACATCTGGATTAAGTCCTGCTAGACCTCTACATGGAGCTTCCACTCTTGAGGGTCTGTAAAGGATCTGTTTAGTCTGTCTGCCACTGTGTTTTGCTCTGATGGAATGTACAAGACCTGAAGAGTCAGTGAATGTTGTAGAGCCAGCTCCCAGGTGACCACTGCCAACTGGCAAAGAGAGTATGACCTTGTATCCCCTTGCTTATTCAGGTACCACATCACAATAATGTGGTTTGTGACCACTAGAAAAGTATCCTGAGTCCATAAGTGGTGAAGAAATTTTAAGGCATAAATCACTGCCAACATATCTTTTATGTTTATGTGCTATGACATGTCCTGAGGACCCCACAAGCCTTGCACTTGATCTCCCATGGACACTAACCCCAACACAAAATCTGAAGAATCCATTTAAACAGATTGGTGTTTGAAGACAGATAAAGGGAGTCTTTTATTCAGAGACAGTTGATCCCGCTAACACTACAGCTCCTATTTCACAAATTCCAGTACCAGTACCTGGAAATCCAAGGGGTGAAGGTGCTGGGTCCGACAATTTTTCAAGTACCATTACATTTTTGTCTTATAGTCTGGCTAGTGGTATCATGAGGATCATTGATTCCACGAGGCCTAGAATTTTGAGTAACTCTTTTGCTGAGGTCACATCAAGAAGAGAAATATCCAAGTAAATGCCCCGATAAGTCAGAACTTTTTCTTCTGGCATGAAGGCTATACTTTTTACTGTGTCTATCTACTACCACAGAAAAACGATTCATTGAAAAGATGTGAGGAAGGACTTTTGAAGGTTCAGCTTGAAGCCTAGGTGGAAAAGGAGGTATGCAAACTTGCCAAGGAATCCAAGCATGTCGATACAGAATCTGCACAAATCAGCAAGTTGTCTAAATAAGAAAAAATGCATATGTCTAGGGTTCTGCAATAGGCAGCCATTGGGCCAGACACTTTTTAAACACTTCATGTGCAGTAGATATCACAAAGGGTAATGCAGAAAACTGATGATGTAAGCCAGATACAACAAATCTCAAAAATGCCCTGAAATTGGGAGTGATAGGAATATGATGATAAGCGTCCTTGAGATCTAGAATCGCCATGAAACAGTGGCCTGCAAGCAATGCTAGAACCGACTGTAAGGAGAGCATTTTGAATTCTGGAACTTTTCAAAAGGGGTTTGGAAAAGACAAATCTGTAGGACAGGTCTCCAGGAGTGCTCTTTTTTGGTATCAGAAAGATTCTGGAGTAAAATCCTTTGTCTTTGTGTGTAGCAGGCAATGGTTCTATGACCTCTGCTTCTACTATGTGATGGAGAACTGCAGAAAACAGATCAGTCTAGATGAAGCTTGTATATTTTTTCTTGTGAACTTCAGTACTAGATAAAATATTTAGGACAGAGTATTATGTCTTGCAATGGGTCTGTTATCCTGGACTACTCCTGCATCTGAAGGTTTTGTTCTTCCATGCCTGCACCAAATACTAGAACAGCCATGCAGGATGTGCCTAACCCCTGTTCCATAGTGGTTGGCAAAGCTACTCTAGAGGGAGATGGTGCAAATAATAAGTGGTCTGTGGGCTGAGCAGTGGTCCCAACAGGATCAATAACCATAGGCTGAACCATATTTTTATTTTGTTTTTTCCTTTTAGGTGCAACTGGATTTGATGGGGTGAGATGTACCGGAGTTAAGATCCGTCAAGTAAAGAGAGAGAACACCAACCAGAATAATAAACTGAAGTACTGGATAATGTATTACAATGAGCACATAACGTTTCCAGTAACAAGTATATCCTTACAAAACTAAACTCTGCCAAACAGTGCTATTATCACAAAAAAAAAAAAAACAGTTTGAAATGTGCTGAGATTTCTTTTAAAATAGACAGAAGTTAAAAATTTTTCAGTATACAAAGTCCTAACAACAAAGCAACCAGCACGACAAACCAATGTTAAAAATGGCTCCCCAAACTTTAACCACATTAAACTATCATAAAATAATATTTAATAGCAATTTAAAACTATATTTCTTGCCATAGAGAGAGAGAGAGAGCAAGAGAGAGAGAGTAAAATCTCCACAGTTCATTCAAATAACTTAATTCTCAGTAAAATCACAATTCAATGTTAAAAATACACAGGAAGAGTCATACATGTAGTAAATGATGTATACGTGCTAAAAATCCAAGTTCTTCAATATTACTCTTGTCAAAAGATGAAAATAAAGCAGTGTAACAGCAATAAAGACAGGAGCAATCAGTTTATAGTTTTGACTGCACAAGACAGCCCTTGGTGTCTAACAGCACACATACTCCCTGCACTTCTGAGAGAAATACTGAGAGTTTCTTCAGAAACAGTAAAAAGAAGCATTTGTCAAAGATAGAAACCAAATAAACACGTCTATAAGCAGAAAACCCCATAGGAATTACTGTAAACAGTAACAGAAATAAAATATTAAAATAAATGTTTTTAAATTAACATAAAAATAGAAAGGTAATAATAATAATAATAGTGTTAATAATTAAATGAAAGGAAGGGGGTCACCAAGCGGGGATTATCTCCGCAGTAAGCCAGAAAAATCAGCACTGGATCATGTGAAGAGTAAGAGGGCTTTCTTCTTTGGATGGCAGAAAAAGACTGAACACTCACTTCCTGTGACAGCTAAACACTTCTCTCTCAGAATAGGCTGAGTCAATCAGCTGTTACAAGAAGAGAGGGGGGAGGGAGACTGCACTTTTGAAGGCTGGCTAGTTCTGGATTACTTTGGCAGATAACCCAAAATGCCACCGAGGCAGTGGAAATGATGAGCATTACGTTTTTCAATGCTTCAAGACTCTGTACATTCAACAGTCCATCTAAGCCTTCTGCAAGTTCCAATAGAAATTATTTCCCCGATCCATTGTTTACCCCAGAACAAGCATTGGGATAACTTTCTTTCATGTTCACATATTTGAATTAATAGTTGTCCCCATCTTGGTTTCCTTTGCCCCCTGCTAATCTCAGGTATACCTGTAGTTGAGCTGCTGACCGATATGATTCCACCTCAGTGATTCCCAAACCTCCACAACTAATTGGTCTGATTAGTTTGTGCCATGCCACCCTTGTCCTTCCCGATTTCCATATAAATCTTCACATTATTCCCTTGAGCGTTTCAGAGTTATGGAGATAGCCTGGAAAGTATATAAAAGTCTTTGGCAATAGCATAATTTGCAATGCTCTAATCCTATGAGAACAATATAAACCTAGATGCGACAAACTCTATATTGTTTCTTCTAAGGAAGGTACCAGTTGAATACCCAAGTACCTAAAACATTCCACTTGTCTTAAAAGGGGGACGTTAGCCAACAGTCATGTTAATGGGTTGAAGTTTATCATGAGATATTTTTGTCTTGGAAATATTTGCCTTATATCGTGACATACTACCAAAATCCTCCAGCAGGGAAAAAAAGGGTCTCTAAGTCCTTTCTGAAGTCAGCAAGGTATACTAATAAGTCATCCACAATACAATTCATATTGTTCCATTGCTAACCTCTGATGATCTAATTGCTTCTGCCAGTGGCTCTAAATGTAAGGCAAAGGGAAGAGGGGAGAGAACAGGCACCCTGTCTTGGTCCCCTCTCCAGAATGAATAGTTCAGGCAATTCAACATTCACCTTCACTGTAGCAGCTGCCCCCTCATACATTGGGAAATTAATTTGCAAAAATCTTCCTGCAAGCCGAATTTTGACAAACCATCAATAATTAATTCCAATTAATCCTGTCAAATGCTTTCTCTACATCAAAAACTGACTACTAATAATGAATTGTTCATTCATTTTGCCTCCTCTGTCAATAACTATGTCTTAATTATGCATTCAAATATCTGCCTGGCAGATAAATCTGTTTGCCAAATAGTCTTAAGAAATGTATAATCTTGGTTTAAAATTGAGATTAGCCTGTATGAGTCAGAAAGACATTGGACCACACTCTCTTTTGATAACATAATGAGAATAGGTTCACCTCAAGATTTAGGATCTCATCTCTCCATTAGAATTAAATTCATTACTTAGGATGGGACAATCTCTATCAGATCTCCACCCAATAAAGAGAGCTCAGCTGGAATTTTATCTAGTCCTGTGATTTCCCTCTTGGGGCGCTTCTTACAAAATGTAACTCGTCCCTTTCTATCCCTGCTAATAATCCCTGTGCCTGGACTTCATCCAGTTGTGGGTGGCGTACAGATTCCAAGAACTCTCCTGCCACCATCCAATCTAAAGTACTTGTCCCTTAGAGGAGTAGAAATATTACTAAAAGTCCCAGAAGATCTCAAAAATTTCTTCCAGTGCTTGCTTTAAATCCTCATTCTCAGAAACCCTCATTTTTGTTACTAAATGCTGTGCTTTATCTAGCCATAACCTTAGAGTCAGTTGCTTCATTGCTTTACCAGAGGCATCTATCTCCCTTTGTTTAAACATATGAACAATGAAATCTTTCTCTGCCCTTAATATTTCTTGGATGTCAGCCCTCCCCTCTTCTAATTCCCCACTCACAGACTCATCCACTTGTTCCTGCTGCCCTATAGTTCTCATTTCCAAGCTGCTCACTGCTCCCATGCTGCTCATCTATCCCTATAAATCTGGATGGTATAATTTATTAACCTAACTTTCAGAATTCTTTAAAGGTTCCACACTTAGCCAACAGGTGTCCTGTATTTTCTAATCCTTCATCTTCCCTCCACCATTTAGCAATCTGTTGACCCATCCATTACTGCAATTCAAAGACGATGTATACCAGAGTGTCTTCTGGCTATCCAACACAGTCATTAGTTCAAGTAGGGACATGGTCAGAAAGAACTACAGGCATCACCTCAAGACACTCAATTCTTTGTTTATTCTCAATGAATAGGCACTAGTTATATCTTTAAGGAGCTTAAAAGTCACAGCTGGCTCTGTGATACAGAGAGTTGCAGCCCTGATGGTGCCACACATGACTTGTGTTTGATTAGTAGCTTGGTCTCCAGAGCAGCCAGAAAAAGAGGTGCAGGAATGAGTAGTTAATGCTACCTTGCCTATTACAGGTCAACAGTGTTACTTTTTTTTTCCAGTATATAATGTCCTCTAGTAGAAGGCTTAGAAATGCACTGAATATACACAGGAAATTCAGAGAGAGAACCCACCAGGAAGGAACACCTCAGATGAACATCACTGGTGTGTGGAAGTGTGCACCTGCACTTGAGATCACCATACCAGGCACTGCACCAGGAGAACTATAAGAACATTCAAAAATGTACTGGCCTTTACCCACAATGATGGCCAAGGTCTCTGACTTTTCCTTTTTCCTTCACCCTGTCATCCAGTGCTGGAAACAGGAGATCATTGGAAGGGACAAAAAGGGAAGCAATTCTTGACAGTTACAGAGGGTGACCGGTTGGGGGACAAACATTTATTCAGAAAAAAAAGGAAGGTTCTTTAATGTCCTTTATCTACATTCTTTAAAACGTGTGCATTTTAAGCTCAACTATTTCCTTTTTATGTGGTGTCTGTTGCCAACTGGGCAGCATTTTTGTTGGTTTTCTCTGAAATGCTTCTGTCTGGATTGTGTCCTTAGAACAATGCATTCTCTAAAACTGCACACAGTACTCCAGATGGGGTCTAACCAGCTGTCTAGATAAAGAGACAGTAAATTTTTATTTTCCACTGGTAATGACTCTTTTTTTTCCCTATCTTCCTGGTGTATTATATTCCTTGCCTACCATCATGAATGGATACCTGTATGGTTCATAGGTTCATAGGTTCATAGGTTTATACTAGGCTATCTGCCCTAAGGCATTTATAAGCCTAGCCCAAATTTTTGTGGCTTACGCCACCCCTTATATGAAAAAATACTGTGCCCATTAGTTTGTTGTGCCTCTGTCCAGCAGTGACACAGAGATGATTCCCGGGGTAAACCTACGATCTCCCATCCACAGGTCTAGATTTCTCTTGAACAGAGTCAGCGAGGTGCTCTGCCTCACATGGACCAGGATTTTATTCCACAGCATAGGGAGTCTCTGAGTGATAAATCTATCCCTCCAGCACGTCCTATTTATATCCGTGCTAAGGTTTAAGTCGCTTGCTCTAGTGGTTTTGGTGGATTTGGATTTTTGAGGTGGAGCATGTCCATTAATTCCGGGTTGGACATGGCCTTGTATGTCAGGCACATGTCACCTCTGAGCAGACGGTGCGACTGAATAGAGCTGGAGTTTCTTCAATCTGGCAGCATATGACAGATTTTGGAGTCCCTTTATCCTTTTGGTGAGGAACTTTGGGGTCTCTCCAATTGCTGCAGATGTCGGGTGAGATACATCCCGAATGGGGCATTGTACTCGATCATTGGTCTGATAAGTGAAGAGTACAGGGGAACAATGACCTCACTAGATCTGGATGTGAATCCTTCATGATCAGGTGGGCAATGTAGAAGGTCTTTCTAACCACTTTAGCAACGTGAGTGTCAAAAGAAAGGCCACTGTCAACCTGGGTCCCCAGGTCCCTGATAACCTCTTCTGTGCTTAGTGGATTGCCACCTATATGGTAGCTTGGGGTTACCTTGTTTTTCCCGAAGGGTATGACTATACATTTTTTGGCGTTTAACTTCAGGCCATGGCTCTGCCACCAGCTATCTGTTTCCGTGAGTCCCTTCTGAAGGATATCCGTGTCCGATGCACTTTCCACTATGGCGCCCAGTTTGCAGTCGCCTGCAAACTTTGTCAGCCAAAGTCCTCCCATGTTGGCCTGTACTTCTGAGAAGTAGATGCCAAACAATAGGGGCCAAGGACCGAGCCCTGTGGGACACCACTTGTGACCGGCTTGGAGTCTGACATAGCGCCAGCAACTCTAACCCTGTGGGTTCTGTCCTTAAGCCAGTTTGCAACCCATCTTGTGACATATGGGTTTACATTTAAGCTGGTAAGTTTTTCTACAATACCCGAGTGGGGTATTGTGTCGAAGCCTTTGCAAGGTCAAGGTAGGCTGTATGGACTGCCTTTCCTCATCAATGGCCTTGGTGACTGTTTCAAGAAGTCGACCAAGTTCAAAAGGCATGATCTTCCCTTGACAAAGCCAAACTGGGTCGGGTCCAATGTCTGCAAGTCCCCTATATCTTTGTTTATGAGCTCCATTATGATCCTCTCCATAGCTTTGCAGACTAGACTTGTTAAGCTTATGGGGCGGTAATTACCAGGGTCCGTGAGGCCGCCTTTGTGGAGTGGGACCACAGTTGCCGTACGCCACTCCTTGGGCACATATCCTGTGGTAAGGCTGAGATTAAACAGCTGCCTTATGTGCGGGTTTAATTCCTCATTTAGCTCGTGTAGCACACAGCTGGGGACACCATCCCCTATACTAAGTCCCTTCCTTTGTGCTACTACCTACCCTCTAACTACATACTCCTGTCCTGGGATTTTGCTTCTCAGTAGCACTCTTTTCCATTTCATTTTTGTATCACATTTAAGCTGATACAACTCCATTCTTCCCATCTTGACATGTTTCTTCTCATCCTTTCACTGCATTTTTATATATCAGCCTCGTGACATTACTTTGAACAATCAGCAAAAACTTTTCTTTCCAGCCCTACTGTAATACAATGAAAAGGACTGGATGCAAATGCAGTCCTGAGCCCTGTGATCACATTTTTGGAACCAATGGGCAATATGTAGAATACATACTAACAGTTTCAATTAAGAAACGTATGGGATGTTTAAATGTGATACTTTATACCTATAAAAAGTTATTTTGATGAATTAATGTGATTTACGGTTATTCATCAAGAATATCATTTAAAAAAATTCTTAACACTGAATGTATGACAGACTTTTTCAATGTGGAACTGTGATGAGCATGGTCTTATTAAGACTCATGATGAAAAATGTTTCTCGTAATGAGGGGTACACTTGAGAAGTATGCTTATGATAAGTAATTTCTCACCTTCCTTTTCATCTGAGTGAACTCCATTTACTCCAACACTCTGTGTTGCTAAACTAATGTTTTACCACCATATGACCACTCTAAAGGCCTTAATAATTTGTTTACTAGCCTTTTATGAGGTATCATGCTAGATGAAAAGGTAGAAGGTCATGTCCACAGCTCTTTCTAACGCTGTCTTACTTAGTCAAAAATTCAGTTAGAATTGCCTGGCATGACTTTGCTGCTGAGAATTTGCTCCATTGAATGCATCCACTCCACTGACTTCTAAACATTTTTAATTCTTTTTTTCAGCAGTGGTTCTATGATTTCACTATGAATTAAGTCATATTAACAGGTTGATAGCTTCTAGCCTCATCCTTCCCTGGTTGTTGTTAAACAATTTTTATCAGCATTCTTTTGGCATTAATGAATCTTACCCTCATCCCATGAATTATTAAAAAATTACTGGTATCGGTTCTCTTATTAGTTCTCTAAGAATTCTGTGGTGATACATATTAGGATCCCGTTGCCTTGTTCACCTCTAGTAGTCAGAATTCTTAGCATAATTTTTCTTCTGTCAAGGACTAGAATGAGGTTCATAAGTCCATAGGTTCCTACTAAGCTATCAGTTCTGTAGATAATTAAGAATCCAACCACTGAAGTGTCATTATTTGTTCTCTCTGTCAACAAGAGCCAAAGTAGACAGCCCTGGAGTGAATTTACAGATCCCTATTTACTCGCCAATGTTTTTTTGTTTGTTTTTGTTTTCATGGGTAGGCTATGTACTCTTGCTTCATTCTGACAGTCATCATTAGTGGTCCACATCCAGCGCCAGGTCTGTCTGTCACTCCGTTCTACCTTGCATTTACCACAGTTACAACCAGGGCCGATGTGAAACCCAAGGGTGTCGTGGTACTGTCCTACATCTACCAGGATGGTTTTCTCTTATTGATGAGGTAGGAGAAAGCTTGTTGGACAGAAATAGTAAAGAAATACAAAAAAAAAAAAAAAAAAAAAAATCAGCAGCATGTCTTAAAAAGACACATAGATAATATTTCAAATTTTTCATCCTGAGTTTGTCATTGGTTCTAATGATGATTGTGAATACAATAATGAAACTGCTTTTCCTAATGTGCCATTTATCTCTTCAGACATTATACAGATTGTTAATGTGTCAAGTTTTCATTTTACTGATGTGTACTTGGGTGTTTTAAGCAAAGGTTGGAAGTGGATGCCCATAACTTTACCGAGACCATGGGAAGTACTAATTGACATCCATAAGTTTATCAGAAAGATGAAGCTCCGATATTATTTCATGAATCGGCATGACAATATTAATAATACTAATGCACTAGGTATAGCGAATGAGGACAATACTAATAATACTAATGCACTAGGTATAGCGAATGAGGACAATACTAATAATACTAATGCGCTAGGTATAGTGAATGAGGACAATACTAATAATACTAATGCAGTAGGTATAGCGAATGAGGACAATACTAATAATACTAATGCACTAGGTATAGCGAATGAGGACAATACTAATAATACTAATGCACTAGGTATAGTGAATGAGGATGATATTAATAATACTAATGCACTAGGTATAGCGAATGAGGACAATACTAATAATACTAATGCACTAGGTATAGCGAATGAGGACAACATTAATAATACTAATGCACTAGGTATAGCGAATGAGGACAATACTAATAATACTAATGCACTAGGTATAGCGAATGAGGACAATACTAATAATACTAATGCACTAGGTATAGCGAATGAGGACAATACTAATAATACTAATGCACTAGGTATAGCAAATGAGGACAATACTAATAATACTAATGCACTAGGTATAGCGAATGAGGAGACGGTATCTTCCTCTTCCCCTTCATTTTCTCTGGGTTCTCTTTCTGATATTTTTGTTTATACAGCTTATGAAGAAGAGAAAATTATACTAGTTTAAATAGCTACACAGTTAGTGGTCAGACTTCTACTTTTTGCCCACTGGTCCAGAATAATTATGTACAGGTTTATGAAAAGCTGGTTATACAGGACATTCCGAGGTTGTTATCTAATTATGTGTGTACTAGTTATAATTTAACAAAAGATGAATGGTTTGCTTTGAAAACTCTTGAACTGATCTGTAGGGAAGGGAAACTTGTAATTAAGGAAGTGGACAAGGAGGGTACTATAGTTACTATGGATGATTCATTTTATAAACAGGCTTTATTAAACATTCTCACAACCGTTTTGTTCCAATTATTAACAGAGGATCCTAATTAAACTCTTTAGTGCTTATAAGTCACTAATATCTAGATTTATACCTTGAATTTTTTCAGTGAATAATTTAATCAGTTACAAGTTGGATTTCTGAATATACTTTTTATGGGCTTCTGAAGATCCATAAATCACTTAAGAGTCCACCCTTTCAACCCTTTTGTTTCTTTATGTGGGACAATGTTGGAAAAGTTAGGATCTGTTTTGGACCAATATTTAAGTCTGGCTAAAAATGGGAATTCTCATGTAAGGGATTCTTGTAAGTTTTTAGAAAAATTAAATGCTTTATACATTCCATAAGATTGTTCTATAGCCACCATGGATGTACAAGCATTTAAAGCAATATCAGACATAAGTGTGGTATTGAGACTATCTTTTATTTTTTGCCATATGGACCTGAAAATATTTTTTTAATATTGGATGGAATTTTGTTTAATGCATAATTATTTTTACTTTGATGATAAATTATTATCTGCATAAACAAGGAACTGCAATGGGGGTAAGTTTTGCCTTTCTTATGGAAATATTTTATACATTACTTTGAATATATGTATTCTACAGGTATTTATGTTAAATATGTTAAATTTTATGTTAGATATAGTGATGATTTATGAGGCTTCTATTAGCCCGTTTGATGAATTTGTAGCACATTTAAACTCTAAGTTGGGAATGTCTTTTTCTGGAATTTGTGATAAATAAGTTATCACAGTTCTGGATGTTAAAATTTCACTGATAGGTGATTCACACTGTACATAGAAAGGAGATGGCTGTTAACTCAATAGTTTGTGATAATAGCTATCGCCCTAAACATGTTAACGGGGCATTACTTAAAGATGCGTTTATTCAAGCTGCACATTTGTACAATACTTTTCATTATTTTTTTCTGAAGTATTAGCTACTTTTCATAGGCTTACCAAGAGGGTTTATCAGTATCTGGATATCTTGGATTTGTTTATGTCACTGGATTCCCAGTAATGGTAAACAGAGAGGGGTTGAGAAAACTAGACAATTATCTGATACTGAGCCCATCTTTTTCATTAGCAGGTTTAATGTTATTGCAGATAAAATATTTGGAGTGATTAAAGCACATTGGCAAGTTTTGTTATATGATCTTCATAGGTTCATAGGTTAGTACTAAGCTAACTGCCCTTCTGAGCCATTTTTTAAGCCTAGCCAATTATCCCTTGTGAGACTCAAACCCTGCATCTTGAGTTTGTAAGGCAAACACCTTAACCATTAGGCCACCCTCCCAACCCTTGTAATAAACATTGTACCTTGTGTCTGTAAGGCAAACACCTTAACCATTAGGCCATCCTCCCAACCCCAATAGGTTAGTACTAAGCTAACTGCCCTTGCAAGCCATTTTAAGCCTAGCTAATTATCCCTTGTGAGACTCAAACCCTGCACCTTGTGTTTGTAAGGCAAACACCTTAACCATTAGGCCACCCTCATATTCAGTTGATAAGATTTTATATCTGACTCTTCCTGCCATTCCCTCTATTTCCTATAGAGCTGGACCTAGTTTAAAGACTAGGTTAGTTTATAGTAGGTTTGATGGTGACTTTGTTAATTCTGCTTATAGTTTTTGTGGGGTTCATAACTTAAGTACTAAACCCTATGGGGCTGTAAGGTTTGTAAGTTTGTAGCTAAGGACACCTCTTGGACTTTTTTTCTGTGGGAACATTCTATAGACATGATAACTTTATATGTTGTTCTTCCATGTTGATTTATGTAATAATATGTTCTTGTAACATGCTTTACATAGGGAAAATCACTAGGATGGTGAAAATTAGATTCATTGAACATCTTAAGGAAAGAAGAAATAAAAACATGGAGAATTCTGTGGCAGAACATTTATGGAAATGCCATCAAGGATGGGTTTCCTGTTTAAGATTTTTTGTTATGAGGCAGGTTGCACACAAGTCAGGATATACAAAAAAGAATAGATTATTATTACTATTATTATTTTTATTATTATTATTACACAAAATGGAAGTGATATATATTTGCAGTTTAAAACATTGCAACCTGATGGCTTAAATACTGAGCTTACTTGGAAAGTGTTCCTACTGGATAACTGAGTAACTAGATGGATTTTTTTCAGTTTATATTTAGCCTTGTTTTGTATTTTATTTAATCTTTGAAGAGTTTGTTAACTTGAGATGTTAGTTCTATTAAAGCCTTTTTATACAACTCCTGTGTTTATTTTTTGTTTTTTCTGTCAAAGCCTACCCTTGGTTTCCCACTTCCTCCCTCCCGTTTGGTTATGTGCTTACGTCATTAGAGTAGGCATGCAATGGGTGTGTACAGCATCTCACCTTACCTCCATGGAAGATTTGCCATGTTCCCACCCTAATCTCCTCTTAGACTGTGTCTTCCATTGTACAAATCCCAGCCTTCACTAGAAATGTCATAGGGAATGCCACATAACCACATCCCATCCTGGAATGGGCATACCCCCACCCCTCCCTGCGTCTTTGTCAATCACCTGAGCCACTAATCAAATCCAGATTACCTGAGCCATAGTCAAGGCTTTACCCCTCTATGTCATCATAGTGGCTTCATGAAAGTTTGTTTTAAACAGTGTTAGGGAACAGCTTTGCATGACATGGAGTAGTGATCCTATTCCATAGGTTGATAATCCTTTTGGAGAAATATCTATCACATCATCATAGTCTGTTAATATTACAATATAGGTTTAGATCCTTTGAATGAGTCTCAGTATTATGAGTTTTACAGACGTGCAAGATATTAGAAAGGATAGCGTTATTCATAGTGTTGTAAGCAAGCAGAGGTCACCACACAGGAGTCTGCAAGAGACAGAATAGTAACATAGTTTCCAGTCACTTAGGATAACTAGATCATTTTCAGGATTTTCTTTGTTACAAATTGTTGTGGTTTCTCAAGTTGGGCAATGTACCTGGAAGGGTACCTGCTAAAGGGGTACTATATTCTGTTAATGGGATAATCTTGGAGAAGTAGAGAAGGATGATGACATTTCTGGGATCTGGATGATATACCTTTAGTGATTAGTTGTGTTAGATAGAAGACTTTCCTAATGAAGGCTGACCCTTGGTGGTCAAAGAGAGCTTGTTATCTACAAAAGTGCCAACATGTCTGATAATGGTATTGACTTTAAGGAGGGTATTATCAATGTAGAAGGTACAGGGATGTTCTTGCTTTACAAAGAGAACTACAATGCTTGTTTTTGCACTGAACTTTAGGCAGTGTTATTTACCCCAGGAAACAGTGTGACTAAGACTGTCCTGTGGAATGGGGGTATTAGTTGGACCATTGATAATCTCACTGAATGTGCAGTCATTGTTAAATGAAATCAGCCAGTGACCTTTGATATCAACCTGTATATCTGAGAACTATAATCTGAATAGGAGTGGACCCAACATGGAACCCTGTGGTACTCCACTTGTGATATGCCTTTTGGAAGAATGTGTTTTACCGACCCTCATCATATGGTTTCTTTCTATGAGCTAATCTGCAATCTAACTTGTTAAATATGGGTTGATATTTAATTAGGAGAGCCTGTTTATGATATCTGAGTGTGGGAAAGCATCAAAGGCATTGGCAAGATCACGGCAGATAGCATGCACTGATTGGCCATTATCTAGTCTTCAGTCACCCTATTGAGAAACTGAAAGTGTACCAAGTTCAGTAGACTGGGCCTACCCTTCTCTAAGCCAGACTTGTTGGAGTTAAAGGATTGTGGGTTACCAATATCTTTATTTCTGAGTTCTAATATAATTTGTGCCATTACTGTGCAGATAACAGTGGTAAGACTAATAGGGTTGCAATTCCCTGGGTTAGTCATTGGGCTTCCCTTGTATAAGGACACCATACTAGTCATTCTCCAAGCTTCAGGCACATGAAGGGTTTTACAGCTTTAAAAGGTGTAACATGCTTATCACCCCTAATAGATATTCAAAAGCAAACTGTTCATCTGCAGGGCCAGCAGTTTAAAAGTCGTGCTACACTTTTTTGGCAGACATTTGTTTTTCATGTGTGGAGGCAGGACGTAATTTACATGATTTAATGTGGTTATAGTTTTGTGACACTGCTCTCTGCTGCTGCTATGGTTACTCTAATGAAAGATTAATGCAAAACTGTTCTGAAAGTTTTTGTTCTGTGCTTTTCTGACATCAGAAGTGTGTATAACAAGCTTATCAGGGTGTAATCAGAGCCATGTTCAACAACTTAGCTGTGGCTAAGGAGCTGGATATAATCCTTAGCAGTACAGGCTTTTTCAATAAAGCTTATTACCACTGCAAATAATTTGTATTAAATGTGAACAGAAAGTGAATTTTCCACATATCTGGCAGCTGTTTGCTAGCAGAATTATAGGTGATATAATTCACACAGTTATTTGTCAGTCCAGAAAACATAACCCCAAGAAGCTACAGAGCATGGAAGGAAACAGGGCAGGTAATTTGCTGTGAAAAAAGAAATCTGGTATTCCCTTCTATATTACAGTGCACAATGTTTGTTACTTTCAGCCAAATAGAATTATCAGCACATGATGGGCTATGAATATAATAGTATAACAAGAAATGAATATATTAACAAGGTTTACCTTTAAAACCGCGTATTGCAGAAGGGCGAACAGAACATTTCCGAAAGGTAGTTTGCAAGGTTTCCAAACGCCAAACGGAAAAAGGTTTGAATGTGCAATGAGTGAATGCACAGTGAGATTCGCTCATTGCACATTCGACATTCAGGGGCGGATTCCACTATAGTGGGGATAGGGAAATGGTTCCTTCCCCCACTGTAGTGTGATCTCGGAGTTAAAATAATAAAGTGGGGGGGTGTGGGGTTTTTTTTCTTTGACTTTCATGTTCAGAAAACAGCAAATCTGCTGTTTGATTTGCTGTTTTTCGAAAATGTAGGTTTGTCGACATTTTCAATTTCGTGGTTTCGAGTTGCTCATAGGAGCACTCGAACCACTGCAATTCGCAGTTTTAAAGGTAAATCTATTAACAATGTAACTTCGTAGGATAGTAACATTCATCAAATTATATCATAAATTACACATTCAAATCATCAGATTTAGTAATTTAACCTTTAGCCAAGGGTAGTCTCATATATTTCTTCTCTAAGAAACCACTGTATAAAATTTCTAACCTTTCATAGGGCCAATCACATTCTGCACACAAGCCACAGATTTTATCTCCCACTTGTAACTGTAAACATTAATATCAAAACAAAAGTACCTGTTACCAGACTATCTTTTGGATGATTAACAAATACTTTCCTGATTTCTGAGGTGGGGTGAAACTGACATCCCATATCCTAGTCCTGAATCGACTCCCTCATATTTCAGAGACAGAAAGGGTGATAAAAACTGTATTCAAAGCAGAAAATGCAGTTAATGAAATCCACCTGTTATGATCCTGGATAACCATAAAGCAGCCCGAGAGTGGATACCACCATGGTGCAGAGGGATGAAGCCCTGAATCTGACCAAGTTGACTTAGTGGGACTGGTGCTTGAGGGTCAGGGTAGGAGGATGGAAATCAGAAGTGAAAGGGACGCAGGACTTGCAGACCACTTATGTGACAGCTTGAGAGAACCATTTTGTGTTGCACCCACCAACCAAGAATGACCTGATTTTGCACATGTTGCTAGAATGATACATCACAGAATTAGAGATATCAGATGTGGTTGCATGCATGCTTCACTGGGATACAGTATCAGTGGAGTTCTAGTTAGCTAATGCAGAGTCTAGGGCTCCATGCTATTTCACATGACTAACTATTTGGACCACTCCCTACCACCGGACTCTCATCTATAATGTAAATACAAAAATGAAAACCGAGGAGCTGATCACTCTAAACTTAAATTCATTAAGAGCTTTTGTTCCAAGTACAAGGACTTCTTCAGAATAAAAATAGACATGCAGAAAGTGGCTTAAATGCAGATTAATCTCTTTGTGATTGGTTAATTAACTATTTCTCACCATTAAACCATTAGAAAGCAAAACAGTGGCAAACAAAAGATGGCACAAACCTCAATAGGAATGACAATAAATATAAAAGACATGCAAACCATGCTTATACTTATCAAGGGCATCAGAACTTGTCATAGATTTGGAATGCATGGCTTGGCTCACAAAGGCCCTTGTGGTCATTAGCCTAGTAAAGACCTATGAACCTATGAACTTGTGTCCAGTAGAGAGGTGGAAGTTAAATAGGTTAATGGGGGAGTGGGGTGAGAGCCATATCCAGCACTAGGAGACATATATAACTGCCTAGGGCCTGCTGGCTGGGTGGAGGGTCCTGGCCACAACATTAATTTAATTAAAAAAAAGTTTTTGCTACATTTACATAATGTCCACACACCTAGACCATCTTATGCTGAGGCACTTAAAAGCAATCTCCACAAATCTCAAAGATCTACCAAGCCTTCAAATAACAATGCCTATTCTCAACAGTCTCTAAAGCATACACCAAAAGCAGAACCAAACACCACACATAGTTCTACACTCAATGGACCCTCAATAACAAAGCCCATAATGCAAGTAAACAATTTTCCCAGGACTCTTGTAATAGGGGATTCCATTGTATGATACACAGAAGCCCCACATACCAGACTGGACAAGGAGAAGATTACGGTCAGTTGCTTATCTGAAGCCAGGATCCTCCAAGTTACACACACTCAGGTCACTGCACCACAGATACCAATATGATTCTATCATAGTCCATGTCGGTGGAAATGACTTGAGACATACCTGTCTGAACTACACGAGGACTACCTCTCAACTGTACAGATTTTCACAGAATATCCAGATATTTGCCTGATATTATTGGTCTTTTTCTTATAAAATTGTGATTTTCAAGCAAATCACTGGCAAATCATTGAGGATTGATGTCAGAAACTAATGACAGACATTTCAGTTTCAGACTTCATACCCTTCAGAAAACCCATGCTAATGCAAAACCTGTTATTCTATCAACTTTCTAAGTTTGTAAGAGCAATATTTAAAATGTGTCCCTATTTTTGGACCTTTGTTCCCACCATTAGTTATGGCTTTGTCCAGATTTATAGCTTTAAGAGGTTGAGAGTTATGATGAGGAGAGACATTATGGACCTCTCTGAATATGTGTCTCAGACAATGTGCCTTGCATTGATAAGCATTCTACCTTCACCAAGGATGATGCCACAGTATGAACAAAAAATGATTGACTTTAACAATTGTCTTAGTTTCTGGTGTCAATCCAGGGGGATTCAATATCTGTCAGCCTTGGGGAACATGGTCAACAGACCAGATTGCTTTGCCAAAGATGGCCTACAACTTTCCCTCCTGGACTTCTGGATTTTAGCTAAAATTTTATCCACCCCCCCCCCCCCCCCTTAGAGCCTTTTCAGGCAAAGCCAAAGTGACAAACCTACCGATGTAGCAAATACAACCCAAAGGAACCTAAAGGTGTTACTGCTTAATGCTAGAAGCCTTAACAAGAAACTTCACACCCTACAAGCTGTACTCACTTCGGAGAATACAGACATCTGTTCCATTACTGAAACATGGTTTAAAGCTGCAGAACGTACTCCGGCAGTGCAAGGCTACAGTGCCTTTCACACATTTAGACCATCAGCCACACAGACAGGGACTAAAGGTGGAGGTGTCTTGAGCTACATTAGCAAAAAGTATACCTGAAGGTTAGTTAAATGTGATGATACCCTGCAGTTCATCCACATGCAAATCACCTTAGATAAAGTCCCTTGCCATATCTTAACAATCTATAGGTCACCATCTATGTCTCAAGAATCCCACAACTCATATCTAGACCTATTGGAGGCACTCTCCATCCAACCAAGCACTATTCATGTTAGACTTTATCTACCCTTCTATAGACTATGAGACATAAACTGCCACCAGCTTGCACATTTTCTGGACTTTATTAACACAAATTCCCTTGATCAGTTAGCGCACACTTCAACCAGAGGTTCAGACATACTGGACCTTGTTCTCACCAATATGGAAGACCACTGCACCCCCATGTGTCACATCTTCACTGGTGCGGTTGGATCACAAAGCTGTTTCATTCAAAATAAAAATCAACTTGGAAAACCCAGCAAAACCTGTTTACAGGTATAAACTATTTTAAAACAAACTACATCTTATTAAGTGACAGTTTGTCCAAATTCAATGCCCTGCCCATCCCAGAGTTCAAAACAACCTATGCAGAATTATTCACAGAAACACTGTACAAATGTAAATGGCTGCATAGAGACTGTTGTACCTACCAGAAGTAAGCCTAAAACATATCCAAAAACAAGCCACACTGGTGGAATCCTAATCTTAATAAGGTATACAACAAAAGGAAAAAGTCATGACCAGAGTCAGAAAGAGCAACTCTTATAATGACAAGAGCTCACTAATAAAACTAAACAGAAAACTAAAATGACTAATTAAATCCAACAAGGCCAATTATGAGGTCATGATATCTTCTCAGGCTAAAGACAACCATAAGGCATTCTACAGCTATGTCCAAAACCTCAAAGGTAACACACAACAGTGTGCTGAACTGGTAGTAAATGGTACCACCTTTACTGAGCAGATTGATAAAGCAAATTTGCTGGCTGACAAATTCAGCTCAAACTTTACCCCCCAATCCCTTTGCCATCCCCTGTGAAATCCCTACCAACATAACCCCCTCAACAACTATCAGCAGGGAGTAGGTCATAGCGACACTCACTAAGGCTAAAAAACACAGCCTCAGTGGAGCCCAACAGTATCCCAGGTTGCCTCCTAAATAGCCTGAAACATGACCTCTCAGGACCACTTGAGTTTCTTTTCAACTACAGCCTCAAAACAGGCTACACCAAGTGAATGGAGGATGGCGACAATTATCCTCCTTTTCATTAACACTTTCCCCCTTTACCCCTACTTCCTTATTACTTTCAGACATTACAATATTTTCTTCATCATCCTGCTCAACATTATATTGCTTTTTTCTTCTTACAATCAAATCAAAAATGCCCTTTACTTTGATATATTCTACATTACTTTTACACTTATTCAGCATATGATCTTTTTCCCTGGATTGATTAAATTTTTTCCTGCACTCATTTATCAGATGATTGAAATCTCCTCAAAAAAAGTTTTCAGCTGGCCCATATAGCTAATGGTGCCTCTGTTGCCGTCTACATATATGACACTTGGTAAATACTTTATCACATCTTTTTCATATTTTAAAATAACATCCACTTACCACCCCCCTTCCAAATACCCATCTCATCTTTAGCTTTTATAATATCAAACACTGAATAACACATAAATGAATAACATTTTTAACATCTTTTAACTCAATTTCATCAATACAAAATTGAACAAACACTTTTTTAATTGAATCCTTTGCCCAGAAAATATAAATGCATTCCATGGGTAACAGTCCTTCCTTTTCTACAATTAAAACAAACATCTTTCCATTAAGCCTTAAGTCTCAAAAGTTAAGCCACAAACTATCTCTTTCCCCCAAATGAATCAAGATTCTAACATCTTTTGCTTCAAAACCTAAAGGTAAGACTTAATTATTTTACACAATATATCTGTCTATTATTTCTTCTTTCTTATCTGAACAACAAACCTTTTTTTTTTGTCTTTTTAATAAAGG
Source organism: Protopterus annectens (assembly GCF_019279795.1). Lineage (NCBI taxonomy): Eukaryota > Metazoa > Chordata > Ceratodontiformes > Protopteridae > Protopterus > Protopterus annectens. Next base: position 220,802,711 of record NC_056746.1, on the reverse strand, counting down.
TTACAATAACTTTTGTTCTTCCAACTACATCAGCATATGATTTTTCCAGATTGCATTCCACCTGTAACCTTATGTCCATCCAACTCACAACTCACTGTCCATTCTGAAAGCATTTTCCATCACATCTGACCACAAACTCTCAAATTCTTCTCTAGGATCATCCTTGTTCAAACCAACTAGTTTTTCATCAGGCAAACCTCCAGAAGTAATTTCAGTTCCAACAAATTCTTCAAAATCATGAGGTTTAAAGTCAGTTAGATGATGACTGTTTGTACTATCCATTTCCTTTTAAACAGTCTTCCATCCAACTGACAGAACCACACTGTCATCACCAAAAGAACAGCTCTCTTCTTTCTCCATTACTGAACAGCTTCTCCTAGCTACCTTCATGCCAGGAACAGAAGCAGGAAGAGCAGTAGCATAAATGTTCCCCTTCACAACCAAAAGAGTAGGAGTTCTTTATTGAATATAACAGCTTATATACACTATTTACATTATATACAATATATACATTATATACAGTTCCTTACATCTAATATTACAACATCATATAATTTTGTGTTCCAGTTATTTCGCCCCACTCTTTTTTCCACAACCAAATATGCATATATTTTTTTAATTTCAGCTAATATCCATTTCCCATTATATTGTATGTCATTCAATCTTTCATTCCATATAACCGACCCACAAAACATAAAAGAATTTTTTTTTTAAATTTCTTTACTTTTGTTTTTTGTTACCATATCACGTTTATACCTTTCATAATTTGAGAATCATTCAGTGCATTAGTTTCATATATTTTTTTCCAAAATTCTCTCACTCCAGTATAATTTAAGAAAACATGTTCCATCATCTCAACCTGTCCACAATAGTTACATACCCTCTCATGTATCCTTTTATAGGGCATATTTGCTTTAAGATGCAGTTTACTTATTAACTTCCACATAAATTCTTTACATTCATACATTTTATCCTGCATGTAAGTCTTGTTTTAATTGCATTTTTGTTATCCAAGTTTTTCCAAGGATAAATATAATGACTTCCCCTCATTACATTTTCATACATACTATTCTTTTCTATTTTTCTACAGTTCTTATTTTCAATTTTCATAATAATATCTTATTTTTATATTCTTTAATCTCATTATTGACATTATTCTTCTATCTTTTCCTATATTTTAAACTTTCCCAAACATCTTTATATTTGATTTTCATTATGTCACTTACTGTGTTCCTATTTTCTTCTTTTAATCCCCTCAGCACTTTATACAAATTCAACAAAGCTACATGTACTATAGGATTTATAATTCTAGTCCTTGTTATTCTTCCTGAACATACAAAACCCCTCTCCTCACAGGATTTAATATTGATTCCCATATAAATGAAAATATTATTTTTCATACTTAGAAGGGATCATATATACACTTGCCAAATAGGCAATCTTATCGAACAGAACTGAGTTTATTAAATAAACATTTTTCATATATGATGATCTATATGACCTCCAAAATGTAAATTTCTCTTTCAGCTATTGTATCAGTCTCTCCCATTGTGTTTCCTTCTTCATATTAACCCCAAACATTATTCCAAAAATATCTACCTCTTCATCATTAAAGCAAGTACCTTCTAACTCACCCACAATTCAAATTCCTTTACTTTATTCCTTATTGATGCTTAGACCAAGCATATTTAAGTGCCTATTTAATATCTTAATCCCTTGTTCCATCCAGTTCTTGATTTTAGTAATTAAAACTATATTGTCTGCACAAGTAATAATAACTGGGACATAAATCCCCTCTATTATCCTATATCTCTCTGCTTTCAGTTCTCTATTCATTGCGTTTACAATCACATTCATAACTAACACAAATAAGATACTGCTTGCTGGATAACCTTGTCTTATCCCACACCCTATTTTTATTTCTTTGCTTAACCATCCGTTTATTATTATTTTAATAATATTATTCTGATATACTGATCTTATAGCTTTTATTATTTTATTAATTACATTATAATCTCGTAATATACTCTATAGTTCCTCATATTGTATTCTACCAAATGCTTTATTTACATCTCCAACCAATACTTTAGTTTCTACTTTTTTATTTCTAATGTTATTTGTTACCTCTATTAATACTCATAATAAATCCTGACTTCCTTTTCTTTTTTTCCAAAAATTATCAGTTCCATCACTCTATCCACACCTTTTCCTAACCTTTTCCCTATTATTTTCATAAATCTTTTATAATCTGTAATGTTTAATACTATTGATTTCCAATGCCTAACATCTTCCTTCTTCCTCTTTTTCCATATAAATTTCATGCCTCCCCCATATATATCTCTTGTTTGTTTATCCCTTTTTCTAACCATTCATTCAAATCTTTTACAAAAATATTTTTTCCAATTTTTCATATTATAATATATATTATACTCAATTCCATTTAATCCTGTAGCTTTTTCCATATCCAGGTCTTTTAAGATTTAATCAAGCTCTCCTGTATTTACATATTTTTCCATAATCTCATTCTCTTCTTTACTTAACTTATTTACCTTCTATATTGCCTTTCTTTTATCTCTGTCTTCTTAAATGTATTTTATATACTGTTCTATCACCACAAATAGTTTTCTAGTGTATTTACCTATTCTCCTTCATTGATTTCCAGTTCTCTTATTACCCTTTCATTTTTTCTCACAATTTTACTCAAATACAAAGCTACTTCTTCTTTTTTTCTCTTGTAAAAAGTACATTTGTTTATATACATTTTCTTAATCTTTCTTGATTAATATCATATATTTCCTTCCCCTTTCCATAAGAGTTTTTATTATTTCTTACTATTTCTCTGAATACTGTCTGGCTTAACAACCTATGTTTATGCTTTTCTTTCTTTCTTTTCATCACTTGACATTCTAGAGAACCCTTTTTATACTTCCCTTTAAAACCTAACCACTAATCAGTCCAATTTTTATAAAATATTTTCATTTCTACATGTTCTTCCCATAATCAATTAATTTCTTTTCACTGTTCTTCATCTAAATCTGTTTTGTTCAATCTTTTAATACCTTTACCTATCCTTATATATTCTTTCTTTTCTTTTAATTCTACCCATACAGTCAAATGGTCTGAGAAACCTGTTTCCTTTGTTCCTTTTTTAATAATTTTCAAAGTATCAGGTATTATACAATAATCAATCTCTGTTTCAGTCTCATTCCTTTTATACATCTAATATATATTATCCCATATGTATAACTTTCTGCTTTTCATTATTTCATATACTGTTTTAACATCATTCCCTACTTTCATTTTCTCAAATCACAATTAAAATATCCTACCAATATTATTTTCATATTCACTCCTACAAAATTTAGGATTTTATTTATTTATTTATTTTATTTGACATTTGTTGGCTGGGGAAGTCTGACTGAGCAACAGCCCTTTTCAGTGGAGGCTCTGGGAGAAAAGCTCCACATCATCATAAAGTTAAAATACAGTAGATTACAAAACATATTTAAAGTATAGTACATGACATTTTAGAGAATATATCTTACACAAAAATAATTAGCAACATTGAGTGAAACAAACAGAGTGAAAACCATAAGTAATAGAAAGTTTGATTAAGTAAACAGAGCTGTTACTGAGAAAAAGTTAGTCCAGTTCTAAGATACAATACTAAGCTACAGATCTATAAGTAGTTAATAAAAGGATGTGCCATTACTGGGGGATAAAGAGGAGTTGGTATAGAAGGTTGTCAGGATAAAGATTGAGTGATAGCAATGTGTAGTTATATGGAGGAAGTTCATGGAGGGTTTTTACAGTGACATGTCCAGGTGCTGTATAAGTTTTCCTTGAAGGTTTTTTTGAAAGCTGGAGTTTTACTTATTTTATGAACATTTCCTCTCTTCCTTTTTAGTGGCGTATGTATATATTGTAATAATTCTATATACATCCTTCTTATATCTTATATCTAACACTGTTCATCTACCTAACTCAACTAAAGTATAATCTAAGACCTTAACTGTTTTATTACATAACACAACCATCCCTGAACATGTCTCTAATCCCATGTTCCATACAATCCCAGAGATTCAAGAAGCTCGGCACAAGGACGGTTTTAGCCTTGGCCGAGCGTCCTCATTACAGATGGTGCAGCAGCACCATATGAATATGTATGAGGGTGCGCCACCGCACCATCAATGTGCACAGGAAACCAGTGCAAGTACAGGGGGCATGTACAAGTGCTCTACAGAGGTGTAAACATGCCCTAACAGTTGCAAAACCTACTATGCCTACTAGTAGAGCCCGTCTCTAGTAGTAAGTCAGTAATTCAGTGTCCGTGAATACCGAAATGTATGCTAAGCATACAAGTGTCCACGAACAGTGAAATAAAATCAAATTAGTAAACACACAAGCATGTAGTGGAATGTTGAGCCCTGTCCCTAGAACTTTCACAATTAGATTCCCCGTGTCCCTATTATACATTTGAATTGCTGCAATATTGAAGGTGTAAGCAAAGCACAGCCTGTTTGCACGTCGCTGTCCTCCACCGAGCGTAGCTTAAACATCAAATTCATTCAAATAGAGAAAAACATGTGGAATCAACATAAATGTCAATAGTGTAGTGTTTAGAGCATCTGCCTAATGAACAGGCATTCACGGTTAGCGCCCAACAATAGCACATATCATTTTCCATGTGGAATGAATGTCGTTTTGTTGTAAAACCGACATAAGAGTATCGCATGAGATATTTAACTTAAATATCATTCAAGCAAAGTGGCACTGTCATAATGAATAAGGCACTAGTAAGCAGGTGTAAGCACAAATAAGCAGCAGTAAACACATATAAGTACCAGTAAGCAAGTCTGAGTGTGCTTGCGCGGGTCTAAGCAGTGCCCAGCATAGGAAATGTATATAAGTATGTACAGAGATATAATATATATATATATATATATATATATATATATATATATATATATATGAAGAAAGAACATCGTAACAATAAAGCATACAAAAGGAATGAGAAGGGAATTAACAGCAACCCCAGTATTATATAGTGCTGTCAGCGTATGTCATATCAAGCTGGGCAGGGGTGAGCAAAGCAGTGCTACTCACACCACGGCAGGATATTACCAGTGGGAGTAACATTGTTGATCTGCTAAGTCTACTTTACACACAGAGGGTAGTCCCTGGTGGGACTACCCAAAAATTGATAGGCTATTTGGCCATCCGACCATTACACAAGCAAGGGCAGGTATGTTCAAGGACTAAATGGTGGGAGAGCCTGAGAATACATGGATTGGGACAACATATGTGTAGGGCCCCTAATGCTCGGGATAGGGCAATGTGTGAAAGTGTGTCATGGCTGTGATAACAACTGAATAATGGATGGTATGTGTGTATGTTGAATGTGGGTGGGATAGAGGAACTATGGGTATGAAATTATGGAGCCAGGCATGCCAGGGTTGGATGGGCTGGTTCTAACTGGACTGCCCCGTGGAGGTCAGTGAGTTTGTTATAAGTATATATGCATACACACATGCAGACATCAGTATGTAGAAGTACATTCTCTGTAACACATTCATTCCATTTGCAGACATAAATAATAGCATGAATGTGCCCTTGCAAACCTCGACAGTAGATAGAATAATAGGTTGTGCATAAGAGGGAAGAGATGAAACTGCTAAAACGCAGAAGTGTATACAATGTCCGAAGTCAGTGCTGTGCTGAAAAAAATCAAATGTGAGGACTTTCCCACACATGGAATCATTCCTGTGATCTGCCTGCTATGGTAATGCCAATTACTAAACCGGTCTATTTGTAAAAGAAATACACCAAACATGTACATAATTAGGCTCTCATGTGTAACCTGTGTGTTACCACATAGTCATACTTATTAATTTATTGTAGTGTCATGTTAACGGGAGTAAGGATGTAATGAAATATAGAGTCTAATCTTGACATAAACACATGCGTGTCCCATGTGGGACAACCCAAAAATTGCAAATAGTGTCCTTTTGGTTGCTCATGTCACCAATGTTTGTGGACTAAAAGTATGGGAGTTCTGAGGATACGTGGAGTGAGTCAACCGATGGGATGGGTCTATAGGAGTAGGGAGTGGCCAATGCTTAGTGGTGTGGGTACACCGTGAATCCAACTGGAGAATGGATGACTGCAGTGTTAGGGAGGCATTGGGGTGTATGTTTGGGGAACCAGGAGCCATGGGTATATGGGTATATATGCAAATGAAGCAGCACAGCAATAGTGTATTGGTTAGAGCAACTGCCTAAAGAACAGACATTCCCATACCGAATCCCACTGCATCACATACCATTTACCATAAGTAATCTGTACATGAACATATTGTGACATCTGTCCGCTGTATAACCTGCAAAATAACAATATGGGTCCTCTTCAAATTACCGAAACGTCAGTTCGCCGACACGCGGAAGAGGAACGCGAAAGGACCGACAACGCAGTTGACTGACATGCTGAAATCCCGACAGCTGGAAGAACGACAAGGGGAACGTGTAAACGCGACTTGGTAAGTATGTGATAGTGAGGGATTTCGGATTAGGGAGCGGACAGGTAAGTGTGCAATAGTGAGGGATTTAGGGTTAGGGTGTGTGAAAGGTGAGTGTGCGGTAGTGTCGGAGTTAGGGTTTGGGTAATGTAAGTGTGTGTTAGTGACGGGTTTATGTTTTAGGGTGGGTTAAGTAAGTTAGGAATATGGTGCAGGTAGGGTACGTGTCTGGTACTGTCGGACCTTAGGGTTAGGGGTGAGTTAAGTGAGTTAGGGTTAGGGTGCAGGTAGGGTAAGTGTCTAGTGTCGGACCTTAGGGTTAGGGGTGGGTTAAGTGAGTTAGGCTTAGGGTGCTGGTAGGGTAAGTGTGCGGTAGTGTCGGACCTTAGGGTTAGGGGTGGGTTAAGTGAGTTAGGGTTAGGGTGCAGGTAGGGTAAGTGTGCGGTAGTGTCGGACCTTAGGGTTAGGGGTGGGTTAAGTGAGTTAGGGTTAGGGTGCAGGTAGGGTAAGTGTGCGGTAGTGTCGGACCTTAGGGTTAGGGTTTGGGTTAGGGCTAGTGGATATGTAATGTAGTGTAATGTGTTGTTTACGTTTAGTGTGTCGGTGTAATGGTGTTCGGTGTTTTGCGTTGTCGGTATTGTGTGTTGTCGGTTATTTGGTGTCGGTGGTTTGTGTGTCGGCGAACTGGCATGTCGGTGTTCTAAAGTAGACCCATATATATAAATATATATATATATATATATATATATATATATATATATATATATATATTTTTTTTTATACAGATATATATATATATCTATGTGTGTGTGTGTGTGTGTGTGTGTGTGTGTGTGCGTAGATATACACAGATATACAGCTATGATAGGAAACAGCACACTAGAATGATATATGTTCACAGGCTATGCCAATGGAAGTGAGGGGCCCAAGCAAGAAACATGAAACACGTAGCATGACCTTCTACCCCCCCAGCCGGACATGGAAAACATACACACAAACCCGCAAACAATGTAAATAATCCACTGCTCCCCAGACCACAGGCAGAATACAACCGGGGTGTACACAGTGCACCCATGAAATCTAATCTTGGAACACAGACAGGTGCCTCCCTTGCGGGACACCCCAAAAATTGCCAAAACTAAAAGAAGGTGATACACTGACCATTCTGGCTGGGGTGTATACATACCCGGAATACAAGGGTGGGAAAGCCTGATGCCCCATGGGTCGAGACAATTGTATGATATGGGTCCCATGAAATGGAGAGTGGGCAGCGTGTAGTGGTGTGTTCAGAATCGACTAGGACCCAGAGTAAGGAAGGGTGTTGTAGAGGAGCTGCGGGTGGGGGGACTATGGGTAGCTACTTATGGGTCTTGATGTGCAGGTGTTGGCTGATGTGGGCCTATATGGACAGCCCCAGGGATGTAAGTAAATGTGTCCATTGGGCAGAGGCATCGGCCAATGAGCAGCCACACTCACTACGAGTCCCACTGCAGCAAAGTGTAATCTATATGGCAAGGAACGGAATAACCAGATGTAGATGTATATATGTAGAGGTATGTGTGTGTATATATCTACCCAAAATGACATAGAGATAAGCCTCTTCCTCTCCGTAGTACAACTGTATACATACAGAGACAGAATACATATACATACCCACATATAGATATATACATATGCAGACACCCATAGACCCATATGTTGTTGGAGATATATATATATATATATATATATATATATATATATATATATATATATATAAATATATACATGTATATATACATATACAGATATATCTGTATATAGTAATGTCTATATATATATATATATATATATATATATATTCATATATGTGACTGTAAATATACACATGTATATAGCTAGGATATGATACAGCAGTTACGAATTACATATGTTCACAGGCCGTGCATATGGGGGCGAGGAGTCCAATAAACAAACGTGTAACGCGTAGCATCAACCCCTCCAGCTAGGCCGGTGAGACATACAAACACACAATAAAAGTAAACACAATAAACAAAGCATGCTGGAGGGATAGGTTCCTGACCCAGAGACTCCCCAGACTCTGGAATAGATTGATCATACATGTCAAATACAGTGCCTCTTTGGTCCTCTTCAAAAGGAAGCTTGACGATTGGATGGGAGAAAGGAAATTCACCCCGGGGATCACGTCAGTTGCCCTGCTAGACAGGGGTCCAGGGAAGTAAATAGTGTGGGAAGAAATAGCCAGGGAATTGTTATGGCTAGGCTTGTATAGGCCCTAGGGCTGATAGCCAAGTACCAACCTATGAACACACCACTGCTTCCCAGACCACCGGCAGGATGCTACTAGTGGGAGAGACCTGCCAGGTCTAATCTTGAAACATAGACATCAATGTCCCTTGTGGGACACCCAAAAATTAATGATCATCGGAATCAGTCCCAGTAATGATTCATCAAACCAGGCTGTAGACATACATGGGCCAGTAGGGTGTGCAAGCCTGACAACCCATGGGTCGACACAACCTACGACATGTGTCCCGACATGTGGACAGTGGGCAGTGTGTAGTGGTGTGTTTATACCCCACCTGCACCCACAGTAAGGATGAGTGCTGTAGAGGAGGGGCAGGTGGGGGAACTATGGGTATGCAATTATGGGCCTAGACGTGCAGGTATTGGCTGGCGCAGTCGTATTAGGACCGCCCCGGGGATGTAAGTAATATTCCGAAATGGGCATAGCTGATGCCCATACCTCCAACCCTTAAGAGCAAATCCACCGGACAGGACACAAACCATTGGGGAAACAAATAGGGACCATACCTCTGAACTTTCCCTAATTTCCAGGGACATCCCTGATTTCAACTCATATTCTAACTCTGTCCCACTTAATCCCTCCTAAAACTAGGAGAAAAGGTGGTGAATTACATGTAATGAATAATGACAACAATTAAGAGTTATAAACATAATTTACCTCAGAAAATGTGTATGAATTCATATGCTCTGAGTCTGTGAGTGTGTCAGGTTAATAGCACTAATAATGTAAATGTGTCCCTGATGTTATGACATGTCCCCGATTCAGTTGGTATTTTTCCCCAATCGTATGAGAGGTGTGATAGGGACAGAAAGCACATATTCCACTGACAACCTTTGAAAGATGATAGAATATTAGGTATGCAGTAGCATGACTCGGCTGAAGGATGTGGGTTCCAAAACCCAATTACTTGTTTGTATTGCAGAGTGTCAGTTCCCATGTATTAGCCAGAGAGGTGCAGATTGTAAGAGGAACATACCAGTAATATGAATCAAACTCTGGAGGCTGCGGATTCCATACAGTCGAACGGCATGCTTTCGCCTAATGGGCAGCCATTCCTGATACTGTAGGCATGTAATCTGATGTAATAGGCATCACAAGGTAATATCGTAGTCTTCACTCCCACGCAGGGGTATGAGTGTCAGATGCAAACACCAAATGCAGTGCATTTGCAAGTGTGGGAGCAAGCGGGTGTAAACCTGTTTGGCCGCCAGTATGAGAGTATTACACTGGTGAAGCAATGTAGAGACTAACTGAGTGTAAGAAACTGTAACTGGAGGTTAGCATTACTTAGCTCCACGCAAACCCATGCACACCCACTCAAAACTGCTTTAATGTGTCTTAATCACTCCGTATCCAACAGCCTTGTTCTGCCCAGCAACAAAATAAACGACCTCTGCAAGGCTCTACACCAGGACCCTGCGCACACAGCTATTGTGATTTACCACTAAGCCATGGCAGATATACAGACATCAGATCTTATCACAAACATATCATCCAGTGCAGTCATTCAACAGTATAGGAAATTTATTCCATCATGTAGATGTATGTGTGTGTGTTTATGTCCAGATATAGATACATATATATATATATATATATATATATATATATATATATATATATAGATATATATAAAGAATATCCCATGTGACTACAAAGCATTACAAAGGAATGAAAAGGGAAACACCAGCAATGCCTGTATTATGTAGTGGTGTTGTCCTATGTAATATCAAGACCCCCCTCAGCCAGACATGTGTCATTAATACACGCAAACATTTGTACATTGGCCAAATACATCACTCTGTGCATTTTATTTGCATTAACACAACAGTTCCTGTCCAATCATTATGTGAGAACAGTACTCTTGCAAGGTGCTGTGTGCGACATCATCATCATGATAAAGGTAAATGGGGTAACTATACAGGGACTGGTAGTGTTGTGTGTACAATGGGGTCATCTGCATCACGTGTACCTGGAACCTTTAGGAGTCATGTGCATACCAGGATCATGTGCCTGAGAGACAGGGGTGAGGACAACTGGAGTATGTTGTGATGCATATTAAAAGGGTTACATGTGTCCAGTGGACACGTGTGTGAAATGGACAGCTATGTATGGGGCAAATGTTGTTCTAGGAACTGATTGGCCTTTTGTTTCTGTAGGTTGGGGAAGGACAGTAGGTATGCTCGTGGAGAATAGGTTGGGTAGGATGACAGACAAGACAGCATACAGGGTTGGTATATGAAACATGTGGGGGGATACACCTTGGACAGGTAGGGGTGTTCAGCAGTCACAAGCCCATGAGCCCCCAGATGGAAACAGTGGGACGGTGGTCCCCAGCCATGGGCAACCACCACTGCACCAAAACAGCTGCAAAGGTGGTAGTGCTGGGGGCTATCTAGGAGGGGCAGACTCACCCTGTAAATGTGACCTCTTCCCTCGAGCTGGCATATCTGGCCTTGAAACTCCTGATTGAGCCCCATACGCACCACATCCAGGACTGTACGACAGCAGACGTGTTCTTGTCTGAACCTGCTCTCAGGGGGGACAAGCCCCATCCTCGGTGGCAGTTCCACCAGAAGGTGGTGCAGAACCAACAGAGGTAGAGGTCCAAGGCAGAGCCCCAGATGTGCTGGTGCCCGGTGCCATGGCCAGCTGAAGTGGGACAGGAGGTTCTGATGGGACCTCCAAATCCATACAGCCTATGGTGTTGCAGTTTAAACACAGATATGGCTTAGTAATAGTCAACAGCATTCAGGATTACTTATAACAGCATGCATAGATATGACCATCAACCCAACACAACAGATGGTATACATTTGCAGAGGGAGCACAACACATGCATATATCCTGCATGACATCTGTACAAAGTGTAGAAGACTTGTGACTGCAGCTATGAACAGTGGCCCATTATTGGCATGCCACTGAGAACCCTAGACAGTGTCTGTCATACCACTGTTTCATGTGACATATGTCCAATCAGGGATGTGATGGCAGTAACTTATCACTATCACCATGTACTGACTGCAATCCTCACACTATGCTCCTGCAGTTCAGAGATGTGTGTTCAGTGAGTAACACAGGAAACAAATGGTTCCACACACTGACCAGTCCACAGATGGCCCTACAGATGAGGGTCCCTCACAAACAGAGCACTGTCTTGTCAGTTTTAAAACATGTAGAATAGCCATTACCACACAGAACTTATTAAACTGGAAGTAGTCTCAATGAAGCATAGCTACACTTACATGCTGTAGTCATGTCTGGCACATCACCCTCCTATCTTTAGGCTATTTCCCACTGTGTATGTTGTTTGAGGAACATCCAGATATCATCTGTAATGCCGTTTACCAAACACCAGATCCAGGTATCACTCACAGTGACTGTCATGAGCAAACACCAACATGATGTTCCTAGATATTGTACTGTGTTTCCATGTGATTGGTTATGGGAACATCATCACAGCTGTTCCACATGCAATCAGCTAGAGGAGGACTGCAATAGGTGCAGAGGCCATCACCTGATCATGACCATAACTTACAAAACACAAGTTGCTGCTGAGCAGGTGTACAACTCCACATCCACCAGAGAGTGTGTGGGAGGGACAGACAGAGGCAAAGTACATCAGGGAAGGGCTTGGAGACTAAAACGTAAGCATCGTCTGTCACACACCTACCAGTACAGGGGGTCAAACCTCTGACTGACTAGTCATTACTATTACAAGTGCATGCAGTTACTCCATGTGCCACAAAGCTAACATGTTGGTGTGCTGTTAGAACATATATGTGTGCTGGTGAGCAACATCTGCAACAGAGATATAGTAGACATACATTAGGTGTAGCACACATGGCTGTCCACATGAATGGATGTCATTGTCAACACA
>NC_056746.1:220772512-220785012 GCF_019279795.1 Protopterus annectens | reverse complement strand
GTACAGACACAGCTGCATAATGTATTATGCAATGCAATAATACCACTGTTTGTAACCAGCTCAGTTGTACACATACCAGGGTCCCTCAGATGTAGTCAGCATTAACACGGTCGACTGTTGCTGTACACCAGTAAACAACACCCTCATGGTTGGATATGACCTAACTGTACCTGCCCTGGATATGTACATCCCACACTCATACAACATAAATGACATTACCATAGCTTTCATTATCCTTTCTACATACAGGTGGCTAAAGTCATTACACACATGCACATGGCAGATAGCATGCTAACAGTACATAAGGTTTGATATCTATGTTAACAGAGGTAATATTCCCTCTCTACTGGTCACCCATGACACCTATCATATCATACAACACCCCATGTGGCATGTATGTCTTTAAACATGTCCACCTAATGCAATGCCTACAAACATACCCAAATAACAGGATCATAGGACCTACACAATGCCTGTATTGATAGACTCAGGGAAATCCAGCTCTGCTCCCTATGTTCCTCAGTAGTCACAGGTGATATGTTCATGACATGTACAGCCATGTGTGGCCACAGCTCCTACATATACCCCATGTCAACAATTGCAAGCCATGCATGCTGTGTGCTGTCTGAACATTAGCCTTAGTACCATAATAGCCTGTACATGCTGGGGAGAGATGTTTACAAGCCACAGACCTTGCACATGCTTGAATGAGTGTACTGCCTAGCTCTAACAGAGCACATTGCTGGCACTCTTCCAGTAAACATGAGGTGTATGTGGCAGATATGATGTGCTCACTGTTGGCCATTACAGTGCCCTGGCTTCACCATGGCACTGTCAAGTAACAGTTTGTAGGAGCATAACATGGAATAATGCTGTGTGTGTCTCGCTGATATCTGCTGTTGTCATATATATACACTTGGCTACTTGGTGAAGGTGGTGGTGTCCTACCAGTACATTAATACAACATCCATTAAGGTGTAATGCTCGGCTATGTTTCACACATGGCGTGGGGAAGGTGTGGAATGTATCCTCTTGACCTGCTAGTGCACTTACTGATGTAGACCGCATATGTGTACATGTATTGATGTTTGTGTAGATTCCATGTGTGTGCAGTGTCTGATGTCTAAAGATGACTGTTGTCTTAGTACATCATGCTGTTGCAATACAGCCTCAACACTGCCAGCTGTATATGGTGATATGCTCTAAGTACAGTAAGCCATACATGAGGTATGGACAGATGTTTGGACATGACTACTAAGTGGTGGGGCTTCTTTGCAGATGAATGATTACTAAGGACAGCTCACTGATGTGTTACAACCAGTCCTACAATAACCTGTGTAACTGCTAAGGTCAGGTTTTGTTAATTGAAGTGGATGACAGACAATGTAGAATGCTGTAAGGGTGGCACTGAAGGCAAACCTCATGACACCTGTAACAGTAATGCCACCCCTATGCATATATTGTGCATATATCAGCACAGTTGGCAAAGGAAGGAGTCAGTAAGCTTTGTACTGGATGCAATAGTGCTGTAATTCTGTAATATCTATCATGAGATAGGCAGGTGTTTGATTCACAGTACTGGCACATGTGTGTGTGTGTGTGTGTGTGTGTGTGTGTGTGTGTGTGTGTGTGTGTGTGTGTGTGTGTGTGTGTGTGTCCATATATGTCACATATGGTTGGGAATACATCCCACATGTTATCACTCTCTTGAACACTGTTGTTGACACCAGTACAGAGTGAAGTGTAGAAAGAAAGGCATAGGCAGGTGGTTGAACCTCACACATGTAAAATGTCTGTATGTGTGTGACATAGGTGTATATCTTTGTGAATGCCATTGTGTGTGTGTGTGTGTGTGTGTGTGTGTGTGTGTGTGTGTGTGTGTGTGTGTGTGTGTGTGTGTGTGTGTGTGTGTGGCTGCCCATGTGTATGGCTGTCTGGTCCCTGGTGTGAGGCTGTATTTTGCCATGGTGAAATGTTAATGCTTCCTCCCCCAATCCACTCAATGCAATCTAGCATCCCTGCTGATATCATCAGTCATAGACGGGCATTCTAACCGCCTGTTAACATATACACCCTGGGGTGTGACCTGTTGTTACATAGCCTACTGATGGACCCCCCTCCCCACATACACTCACTGCACTGTAGTATCCCTGTCAATGTCCTTGATCTTAGGCCATTCCAACTACCTGTACATGTGTAATCTCTGTGGTGCATCTTGTAATTGCGTAGTACTATAATGATGATATGCACATAGGCAGAGGTTCTCATCTGAACACTGGCAACTGTGTGTGTGTGTCAGAGTGTGTGCTACTGTGTCTGTGAATCCCTGAGTGTGTGGGTGTGTCTGTGTTTGCATGCTGTCATGGCAGTGGGTATTACTGCTTCCCAATGAGAAGCCACTATTTCCACTGGCCTTTATCCTTGTCATCCAGCATACCACTCTTTTACCTCCTCACCGCTCCAGGTAACTATACCTGTGATGTCACCCACTATGGATGTGATGGCTCTGAACACAGTAGCTTACTACACAGCTATCATGCTCTTGGATCATTAGAACAGTAAACATAATTGAAACATGGGAGAATATAACTGTGTTGTGGAAGCTACAAAGTGCATGCAGGTATTGTCTTACTGACCTGTGGGTAGTCAACATGTACATATGGGACACTAACCGCAAACACTGACATCCCCCGGCACATGCAACTACACCTGAAAGAGGAAGGCAGAACATCAAGATCAACATGCTGTTAGTTTTGTTACACATGATACATACTCTCAAACGTACAAAATGCATTCTAGAACTGTAATACATTGTATGTCTGCTGCCTGTCAACACTACTCAACAATATTAATCTACAATTGTCTACCTAGTATGTTCACCCTGTGCATCAGTCCATATGAGCATGTCCCTGCACCGATGGTGTGGATGACAGGAATGAATGCGGCACAGGCATTATCATATGTTTGCCAGAGGCCTAGGCTGTGCCATTGGATGACATCATATGTGTGTGTGTGTTAGGGTCTGTGATATCACTGGGCATGTATGGATGTTATGTGTGTGTGTTGAGGTGCCCTACATATGTTTCTGGTGTGTGTGTATGCATGCACACAGGTCTGGCATGTGGCTGGCCTACACAGGGGTATTATTGACAGCTGCAGACTGTACAAGGCAGGTTTCACAGTTCACGGTGTCTGGCCACGGCCACATGACCTGCGCCTGCCAGGGGTTGCACAGGCACTACCAGGCAGAGGTCCAGACTGGGTACTGTCTGATGACACATGTTCAGTGGAATTGTGTCCCTGTTGGGACTGTCCAGGACCACGTGCACGTGGCCAGCTGTGTCCTGGTGTGGACTTCACAGCACCAGCTGCACTGCTGCTGCTACCACCACTAATGGAGTGGGCATGTGCAGTAGCATGTTCACGTAGACCTTCAGCAGGTGATGTAGCTGACCTACGTCCATGTGCCTGACGTCTCATTCCCACCAGATGTTTCAGCACAGACATTCCATGCTTGAGGATTGACATGCCACAGTCAAGGACTCCCACCATGTCACCCAATCATCTATCCAAAACATGTGCAAGATGATGGCGAGCATTTTAAAGTGCCTGGATGTTGTCAATTAATGAACGGACAGCAGCCCTTTGAAGCCTCAGACCTTCTCTGTTGTGCCATTCAGCATGTGTCTGTGCCTCCATTACAGCCCAAAACATGTGTCTGGTGACTCCAGCTGATGTGCTTTGTCTCGCAGGGGCATGTTGGCCAATGGTCCTCCTACGAGCAGTGCTGGGCACATGCCTGTGTGGGACATCACCAGTCAGTTGACTGGGATCATGGTGTGCAGGCACACCTTCCATAGTCTCCACTCTTCCCTATTCCACGCTACCACTCACCAACTGTTCTTCCTCTATGGCCAATGGTGATGGGGTATGTGTAGGCAGGGGAACTGTGTGCGAAGATGAGAAAGAGACAGGTGGAATGGCAACCAATGGCACAGATTCAGCCCCTGACAACCCTGCCTGTGCCTCAATCATACTATCATCATCACTGCTAGAGTCTGTGGGGACACTAACATTAGGTGGACCGCAGGAGGGCAATGCACCTACATCAACACCTGTGAGGGGAAGACAAGAACTGTACATTACAAGTTATACCAGACACACACACACACACACACCCACACACATCCACACACAGACACACACACACACACACACACACACACACACACACACACACACACACACACACACACACACACACACGCTACATGCAGGTGATATGGCAGATGGCATTCAGCTTAGACAATTATAGTTTCAGCTTATACAATTGTAGTGGTAGTTATCATACATCCCTGAGTTGCACACAACAGCATGCATGTAATATAGCAGACAGCATGCACCTTACACAATTAAAGTGGTGGTTAGCATACATACCTGTATTGCACCATTTGTATTAGTGGCCTATGCCCCATACCTGCAACACAATGCATGCACTTTGCACCATTGCACCGCACTGCCATGGTGTGTGCAACATACACTACATGTTAACAGAACATCGCTGACCTTTTTACATCTGCCACTGATGCTTTGTGTTGGCCACCGCCCCTATGTGTGAGAACATGAGCAGTAGGGTATGTTGACTGCATACTATGTTTGCCTGAGCCCTAGCTTGCATATCTCCCCCAAAGCAGTGCATGTCTGTTCAACATTATTCCACCTACCCCTGAACTGAGTCTAGACATTGTGCATGTGGCTGTACACAAATATTTGACATGGCTATCCCTACTTTGCAATGGTGCCACAGACCAGCACAGGTTTACAGTACACCGGCCTTCTGTGTGGCGTATAACCTTGCCAATCACATGTAGTATGACATGTCTTCTGCTGACATGTTAAATGGCATGCATACATGTGTAACACAATGGTGTCCTTTCCAATCTACAGTACAGTAATGGTGTCCCAATGCAGGGACTTGTTATACTAACATGGGCCTTCAGCTAATGCAATGTTGTCTGTCCACCCTACAAATATGCAGGGATATACCGCACATTGAGCTGATGTGCATAGCCATTGCAGGGCATCATGCGGCTTCACAATTGCTATACAGTGTGAGCTACTGACACAATATATAGCCATGACACATACAATACACAACTAATGTAGAATGTGACACACGTCATTGAGGTGTATACACACTAAACTCTAATGTGGAATGTGTGACACAGGTCACAGAATGATATACGGATGACATCCCTGCACATCTGCAGCCATATTATTGATGCCTGGCAACTATGCCCACACATGGCTAACTTAGCATTACTCTATGTCCCATATGCCATCTGTGTACCTCACACACTTGAGGAGCAGGCATGACAGTGATGTCTGACACCAGCAAGGTGAATGTACTGTATCTGTGGCCTGATGTGGTTGTACGTGTATGTTGTGCAACACATGTATGTATTTGGATACTGTATAGGTGAATGTTGTCATGTCGTGACACACTCAAGATGTTCAAGACATGTTATGTGGTGGATTCATGTTATGCCTACACAGCTGTGCACAGACCTGTATGATGTTTAGTGTTTCACATCTGCAATATCACCACTACACAAAGGCCATAGTTGTATTGTGTATTGTGTTGAGCCAATGTACAACAGGGTGTACACACATGTACATCACTTCTACTGTGTGTGTTGCTTCATGTCTCTGGCCATCCTCCATGGCCATGTGTACACATGTTCTGTCCAATGGTTGTGATGGCCATCTTATTTCACATGTCAGTGTTATATCATATGACATACACCCATAGATGTCATATGGTCCACTGAGGACAGGGTTATGCAGACAAAGGGTGGTATGTATGGGATGTGAGAGTTGTTTTGCAGGATAGTTGAGCAGTGTTGCAGTCAGCCCACTACATGTCATGGACATGTCAGATAGCACATGACATTGTGTGACATTCATAGCAAGGGTATAATCCACAAGGGTATATCCTGCGGGCCGGTCATACTCCAGCTCCAACACATTTAGAGTGTGTGCACACATATGCTCTCTGTACAGTACTGTTTGTATTCCCAACATGTGTAATGCTGATATGTAGTACCTGTCCCTACAGTGGAACACACCTCCACCATTGTATTCACTGTTGTCCACACATCTGGCAATGACAGTTTGGAAGGTTTAGTGTAGGTGTTTCATATAGTCTTCAATTGTTTCACATGGGTAAACACTGTGATGCATTGCAGGTCTGACCAGTCTCCATTAACAGGACCACCATACATTATGTGTACGTGTGTTATGGCAGATAGCATGCAATTAATATGTTCCATGCATTATCAAGCCTGGTAAATAATAACAATCTCACCTGACACAGGCTGCTGTCACTGAAAAATGCCAGAGGTATCTAAACAGGAGTGTCACAGAAGTAATATCATTATCCACACCTGTGTGATAGCTACAGGGCACAATGTCCATGTTAGCACATAAGCCAGTACAATACACTATACTATGGAGTATGCACATCTAGCAGACTAGAGTATGTGGCATGTGTGCATACATGCCTTGCATATGATGTTACATTACATATTGCACAGTAACACATGTAACTTTGTGAAATATAGTTGTGTTATATTTGCAGTAGTAACTTACCAGGTAACTCCAGGCTCGGTGGTTGAGAGACACCCACCTCCACAATACCAGCTAAAGCTTGTGGATGGAGGTCTACAGGTGTTCCCTGGTTGGTCAGTAACACCTCGGTACGTGTGAGTTGGGGCTGGGTGCATGGCCCCCCACCTGTTGCACCTTGTTTCCTGGCGATTGCATTAGCATGCTGTTTTGCCCATCTTATGAGGTCACTGCAGTGTCAGCACACCTACTGATAGGTGAGATTGTGACTGCCAACATCATTTACCCTCCTGCAGAGTTCTTCCCACAGGGCATCCAGCTGCTGAGAATCCTGTGGCACATGGCTGAAGAGTGTTGTGTGGATGTTGAGGAGGTATGGGATGAGGACATCATCCTCCAAGCAGCTGTACACTGGCAGTCTGCTACATGGCATACCTGGAAGACATAATGATGGAAGCAGGTCACAGTAACTCACAGAGAAGTACAGCAGTACAGCTGAACATACATGTGTATCACATTTATTAAGATTACAAATACGTCAATGCAAATCTACATGACACTAACACCACTGACATGTATAAGTACATACATTTGACACTTACTGGTGATGTGATGTTATTGCCATATATGTGTGTGTCATGTGATGACATTGCTCATACACCATGTGGATGTTGTCTTGACGTGGGCATGTCTGTTTCCCTGTACTGGTGTCTTTACCTATCAGCACATGCCTGGATGTGTTCACATTAATGCAATTGACCTTAATGCTGTGTATATATCACATATATAGTCATACATAGCCAGTAGGGACATGATCTGTGACCCTGCCGACTTGCAAGCATGTATGTGTTTTGCCATATACATCTACATGGCACTGTACAGCTGTGTAGCATCCTGCCATGTATTGCCTGTGTTGCACATGTATAACACATGGGACAATAGCTAGCCTAATGGTATTTGCAGGGTTGGATATCAGCTATAGCATGTATGGTCATAGTGATCTAGTAGGCTATATGCCCTGGGTCATTTATGAGCCTAGGCAGACAGGTTACCTAGCTGTAGGCAACAGACAGGTAAGTTTCAGTGGCCAGTTCAAGCAGTGCCACAGAACTGATCCACAGGGTTACTAATATATTTGGCATGCGGTCATCACACCATGTCACAGAGAGGGGCGATGTGCAGCTTCTCTGGACAGGGATGCATAGTATGGCAAGAGTATGTTAAGTGTATGGGACAGAGATCTGTAAGGCATGTTGTGATCCTTGTACTAGAAAGGTGGATGTCCATGAAGTATGTGTTTATTTGGGATCAGGATGTGTTAAGTGTAGCATGTCCAACACCTTTGGGTTGGACATGGCTTTATTCAGGGTAGGCTGCATGCTACATAGTGCAGCTAGAGATTAGGAAGGGCAGTGTAGGCCATCTACACATGGCCAATAACCCTTAAAGGAAATATGTGATCTATTATGGGTCACATGGGTGTTGAGTATGGCTGAGAATTATCTCTATATTCCTGGATGGCACCCTGTCATAATTAGGGGTGCCACATTCGACTACCTGTCTGGTGTGGTGAAGTAACTATCAAAGGGAAGAGTACTGTCCAGCTGCATCTCATACACACAGTTTCCATTATGTTGACCACTGCTTAGGTGGTAGTTCATGGGTACTGCATTTGTAACATAGTGGATGGCAATGCAATACTTAGTTGTCAGATTGTGGCCATATGTCACACACCACACACCTGACACACTAAGGCCCTTCTGTATGTTGAACGCAGCACACATTGAGTTGACTATTGCTCCTAGTTCATAGTCATTTGCAAACATCAATAGGCTGATGTCTTCTGTGTTAGCCTGTGTGGTATAGATAACAAAGAGGGGGAGTACCAGGAATGAACCCTGTATTACTGTGGCTGGCAGTGGTTTGATGTGCGTGTATTAGTCAGACATCTTCTGTAGTGTTGGTTCTGCCAGCAGTCCAGTTGCCAACCATTCCTGTGACATAGGAATGTCCACCTAGTTTACTGAGTGTAGCTGGAACACAGTATGGGTGATGGTGTCCTACAACCTAGAAAGGTCATGATATGCAGTGTGAATCAACCCTACTCTCATCTACATCTGTACCGAGTACATCATTGATGTCTCCCCCTTTGTGGGGTGTGATAACTGTTGCTGTGCACCATTTGGTGTCTACACAGCCTGACATGGAGCTATGATTGAACATGATGTGTATGTGGATAGCTGAATGTTCTTACATTTGTGTAGGATACACCCTGGGATGTTGACAGGTCCCATGAAAGCTGTTTGTATGGCTTTAGGGAGGGAAGCTTGTACCTGCATAGTCGTTATTGCAGGGGCCCTGTAGTGTACATGGATATATTACTAAGTATACCTGTTGGGGGGGTTAGAGTGGGTTTAGGGTCTCCATGACCCTATCTGGATGAACGGGTGCTATTTCTGTAGATGCAGTACTTCCCATGCCATAGTGCTGTGCAGCACAGCAGGTCTTGTCGTTGCCGTTATGATTAATGACACGGCTATAGAATGCTCTGTGCTTGGCCTCATAATATGTGGCTGATTAGTTTCACAGTAGCTTTGTGTGGTTTTATATGGTGTATCTGCATCTTACTGAGGCTGACCAGGGATCACCTACCCTCATGTGTGTTCACTTTTGCAACAGTTACTACCTTCTGTGGTACAGTTTAAAGCACGGTACCACCAGTTTGCCTTCTTGTTTGTGTTGGGTTGATTCCTGGTTCTGTTTCAATGGCACAATCACTGCACATATGTAACTGCTTAAGGTTCATTTGTGTAGGATTCAGCATTTGCACATGCATTGTCCATCAGCATTGGTGCCATGACAGTCACCAATCTGCTCTTAGAAAACATAACATTGGCATTGGAGACTAACTATGTGTAGCATACTGTTAGCCCTGTTTGTGTGACTACTGTGATCCAGGTCAGTGGCGTTGATGGAATTCAACATGCATTGAGCACAGGTGTTGGTACATGAGGAGTCTTCCCAGTTCATAATGGAATAGTTGAGAGTAGTCATTATTATGGTTCTGTCTCAGACCTAATCTTCCCCATTGCAGCACATTATGACAGTTGGGAAATCCGCAGCCTGGTGGGTGATCTGTCTCAAGGTGCAATCTGAATTCCACTTTGGCACAAAGGTAGTTGCTCAGCATAATGCATCTGAAGTTATGCAAGTACAACTAGCGTGGGGGTGTACTGGTGGATGATCTGTCACAAGGTGCAATTTGAAATCCACTTTGGCACAAAGGTAGTTGCTCAGCATAATGCATCTGAAGTTATGCAAGTGCAACTACTGTGGGGGTGTACATATCCTTCAGGAATATGGACACACCTGTGGCCCTTGTGTTCCAATAAAGGATAATGGGCAAGAGGTGAGGTATGTGTTATAACATGGTCATGCAGATGCGCTCTCCAGAGCATTGAAACATGTCTCAGCCACTGCACATGTATGTTCTCCATGTTAGGGATTGACATATGTGTGTCCATATAGTGTTTCTGACATGTATCATTGTGTAGCGAGAGCTGCTGTTTATTGTTTGGCTGTCCCTGTAACAGCAGTGGACCTTCACTTGAACTGTGCATGATGAAGACACTATAAGGAAAGCATGAGCCCTAGGCAGTATCCAGATTCCCAGGGCTGACAGGTGCAGGCCCTGTCTGGTGAAGCCTCATGGTCTGTCAACCATGTTATCCCAGGCAGACAGATACTGGATACCCTTTGACTTGCACCACTACACTAGACAATTGTGGAATACAATCCTTTTGCCCCTGTACTGAAGTATCATTCTGGCCAATGGCAGAATGCTACCCAGGCCTTGTGACATACATGCATGGGCTACAAGACCTGACAGTTCCTACATGTGTTTCCATGCAGTCCAGGCTACTGCATCACAGGTCCTGCACAACAACATGGAATATGCCAGAACCATGTGTATAGTTCAAAAGGTGGTCTGAGTGTATAGGTATGTGGCTAATCATGGCAGACAGGCAGCTGACAGTATTTATGTCCTCATATAGGTGGGTGTGTAACATAGTGCTAGAGTTTGCATTCACAAATGAGTACTGTTGGGCATGTTTCCAGTCACATGTTCTGAGGTGTGGCACAATTATGCAAACTATGTCATACAGTTTGTGTATTTCAGTGTCTGTCTCTTCCTGCTTGGGAGGGTCACTTGTTTGGCCAGATACTTAGAAGCATCTGTGAATTTATGTGATTTCTGGTAGTGTGTGTGGGTGTCCTTATTGTGTTCTGGTAAGGGTATGTGTTGGTTGTGTTGATGAGCTGCATGTGTTAGCCTACACCTCATAACTGTCCAGTCCAGTCATGGCTGTAGACTGGGCTGCCTTCCAGCTTACCCCTGTAGCTGCATCCCAAACAATGTGTGGGGTGTCTTGTTAGGCGGGTTTGGCAGTGTACATGGCATAGAGATTACATTCCCCCAGGATGGCCACATACACAAAGCTGACATTAGTAAACACCAGTAGCTGACTAGTGGACATGCCTGTATGAGAATTCAGTACTACAAGCACCAAGTACTGTATTTAGTTTACGTATTGCTTATGAAGATGTTTTAGACAGTGATGCTCCCATGTAAATAATTGTGTTATGGACGTGACAACACTGGCTATTACGGAAACATTGTAGCTACCTTTAGTAGCAATCCTCCTCTGAGGAGCACATCACATCCTGTTAGTTGATTACAGATGATGCAAGTGTCTACAGGTCTGTTGCCTTCTCTGGGTATATACTCACATATCCACCAGGACCATGAGCTCTGTTGGGCACAGACACCCACTCTCCAAACAGAATCATGTGTCAATAGACTCTGATGCCACTATTAACATGTTCAGGATATAATCATAGTGTGAGCCATCACCTATGAAGCGGCTATTACACATGGGCAGCTGTCTCCTACATCTTACACTTCTACTGCAGATGTTACACTGGAGTTAAAGATGATATGCAACCTGTTTCATTGCCAGTGCTGTGCACTACCTTACATACAGTATGTGCAAGCGGCTGTTAGGTTGGCAATGGCTACACAAACCTGGTAGTTCAATCAGTGTGTCTCTACTCTCAATATCCACTCTATGTAGGTGTGCACATAGCCATTTGGCCCAGCCCTGTAACAAGGGTCACTACACATCTGCATAACATGTACACATGCACAGCTTTTATTGCTTGCAAATGATACTAGATATGTCCAGCCTTGTAACAAGGGTCACTACACATTTGCATAACATGTACACATGCACCGCTGTTATTGCTTGCAAACAATACTAGAGAGGACCAGCCCTGTAACAAGGGTCACTACACATTTGCATAACTTGTACACATGCACAGCTGCTATTGCTTGCAAACGATACTAGAGAGGTGGATTTTACATGTGTTATGTGCATGGATAGTTACCTGGCTCTTTCAATTATCTTTGCTATCATGCTGCTAAACTGTCAGATGAATACAAAATTATATGTATCCTGTTATTGAGTATTGTAATTGCCAACAGACATAACTACTGTTTGCATAACATAACATAACTGCTATATAGAATAGAATACAGATCTGCCTAAAATACTGTACATTACACAGTTATTGGCACAATATCCCACAATGCACACCATATTTGCACGGTAAGCCCACCTTTAACATGTTCATCTTACTTATACACCCATACATATGTCAACTGTTACAATATATTGACATATACTATCCCCTGTTATAGCACATACTTATTGGACCAATCCTGACACTGACAGTGGCTGGAAGAGAATTGGTGGGTTCCAAGCCCATATCATCCCTTGTGGTGTATGCGGAGTTTGCCGTGTGACCTACAG